>NC_133301.1:9048224-9332243 GCF_005239225.2 Populus alba | reverse complement strand
CGGTATTATGACCTTTCCCATATCTAAAAAAAGGTCGAATAACTATACAATAATCATGTTAAATTTGAATTGGGAGAAATTTCTAAAAAATGATTTAAGCTACGGAAGGTCATTAATCTTATATTTTATCATAAAGATCCCAAGTTGGAAAATGGTCCCCTAAAACTAAATTTATCATTTTAATATTCTTATAATAATATTAAGATCAATGAATCTAATACTTGATTTACAAATCTAGAGTAAAGATAAAGTTATGGATAAAAATATTTTGTAAGAAAATTATAAAAAGCTGTTATAATTATTAAAATATTCTAGTGCATTAAAGCAGTGTTCTTAAAATACACTAGACATTTATTAAAAGAGTCGTATAGACTAGTACATATTATGTTTCTTTTCTTAATGAAAAGGAAGTAGTTTGTTCTCGAATAAGCAGGGGGTAAATATATGGATATACAAAACTTTAATATATATAGTTTTTGTCATAAGATATGTATAATGAATTGACCCACATGATAACTCCATATGGATAGATCACTTATATCTATTGAAAGGCTCACATGACAATAGTGTAAGTGATTTTTAGACTTAAGATCGCAAAGTTATCTTATATAAAGAATGTTATCCTTTAATCAGTTACATGTTCTCCTAATCGTGCTAACAAAATGAGTGAATATTAGGTATAACATGAACTATATGAAGGTACTTGAGTGATCAAGAGAGTATTCACCAACCCATTGTTATAATGTCCTAAATTAAAATATTGTTAAGAGGATAAAAAGATAATAATTATATTAAGAATTAGTTACTAAAAATTGAGTCAAACTAACTTTATGACTTTCTTAATATTTTGGACGCGATAACAACAGGTTACTAGACATTTTATTTGATCTTCAAAATATATATAAAAAATTAATTGTGAATTGATAATTAAATTATTTTGTTTAATTTATTTTAATCTTGATTTTATTTTAGATTATGACTTATATTTGGATCAACTTATTAGGGAACCTTATGGGTCACACATAAAAACCATTGGTTTTAAAAAAGTTAAAAAAAAGAATGATTAATCAAGTTGTGACTTGATTGTAAATAAATTTAAAAAATAAGGAATTATAATGTAATTAAAAGGATTGCAATTCTAGACTATAAACAATAACGTAAGGACTTGATTGAATAAATTTCTAAAAATTAAATTAAAATAATATATATGATATTATTTAAGGGCCAAATTGATATTTTGTCATTTTAAGTTTTTTTTTAGTTTCCCATGCCTTTTATTCTTAAGGTGAAAAAATGTAGTACTTAAAACATATAAAATACAAAAAAAAAAAAAAAGAGTTAGCACTATAATGTATATCAATCAATCTTTTTTTAAAGTGTTTAGAAGATTTCTCACTAGTAGTTTGTATAGATTACTATTAGAAGTTTGGGATACTTGGTTTTGCAAACAATTTTAGCGTTGAATCAAAATATTCAAAGCAAAAAATAATATATGATTTTCAAGTTATATAAAATCGCTAAAACACTCTTAGATCTATCTAACTGTATCCTCAAAAATCCTAAAATTTTTTAAATATTTATATTTTTTTATTATATTGTATGTGTTTTAAAAAACCCAATAACGACACCATATACCAAAATTTCTAAATATAACAAAGTTTGAAGTATATATATCACCCATAAAAAAAATTATAATTTTTTTTTAATAAAAATAATGAAAATATCTGATTGGGATACGGGTAAGTGAATTCTATCTTTGGGTCCAAGAGAAATTTGTTTGAAATTTTATCTATAGTACGTCAAATTGAATATTACATTAAGTAAGTGATATTAGGCACCTAATTCTATAAAGTTGCCATCCCAATTTGCCATTTGAGCTTGTTATTTTTGTTAAAGAAAAAGTAGTCAAGAAGAATAAGGGTAACATTTATTTATTTTAAACAATGGCATTGATGGAAAACATTAATAGAATATATTAAAAAAAATGTATTTTATCCTTCAATTTCTTTAGTAATGCATCATAATATGTTTATATATCTAATTTGGTTTAAATTCTAATACAAACTTTAAAAAATTCAAACAATGGACCTAATAAGATGAAATTAAAAAGGAAATTGCCATTAAAAATTAAAAATGAAAGAAGGATTTGATTGTAATTTTTCAAATATTATAAGAATAATGTGAAAAACATTACCATTGAGCGGTGATGAATATAATAAAAAAAAGTAGGGATATTTTTAAAATTATTAATTAAAATTCTATTGGTTATGCAATAAATTATTGAAAAAACATATATGTTTTAATTAAAAACTTTATTTTAATTAAAATTCATTAATTTATTATTTTTTATATTGCACAAACAATGAATTACTTACCTGGAAATGTGATTGCAATTTTTTTTTTAAAGTACTTTTTTACTTAAAAAATATTAAAATAATATTTTTTATTTTTTATAATTATTTTTAATATATTAACATATCAAAATAATTTTATCAGAAAATTATTTAATTTGAAATAAAAAAAATTAAAAAAAATAAAAAATCTATTCTGTTTTAAAAATAATTTTGAAATGCAAAATAAACAGTGACTACTGAAACGCAAAAGGGAAAATTACGGAACCAGTCATTAAATCCTTTTCCTTTTCCCCTCAAACCACCCATTTTAGGGTTTAGGGTTTTTGAAACCCCCGATCGATCATTCATTCCTTATAAAGAATCAAGCATCGTTTTCACAAATCTTTCATCGTCTTCAATCAATGGGCGGACCGAATTAGCAATCGCAAAACAGAGAAGAACGCCAGAAATTCTTTCAACGACATCGACGCGCGAAAGACCATTCCATTTATCGTCCCTGTACCCAAAACTATTCACGAACCTTGACCCACTCACTTCAAAATCCCTTCAAAAACTCCTCTCCCAGAAAATCCCCAATCCCTGGAATCCAAATTCCAATTCTTTAGAATCCAATTCCCAGCTAACCCTCGAATCCCTTAGTTGCAGAGAAAAATCCATTACCGGAAACGCGAGGCAGTTTGCTGCTGCCAAAGTCGAGGAGCAAAGAGAGACGCGTTATCGGAGTTCCGAAATTCCCACTCTTTCGATAATCGTATCGGATTCGTTGAAGTTCTTTATGTAGGAGAATGGATTCATTGGGCTGTTAAGATTTGTAGTTTCGAAAACGGAAGGGAATCAGTGTTTCTTAGAGCGGAGATTTCACGTGCGATAATGGAAGCTGTGGATCCTTGCGAGACTGACTTTGGATGCAGTGGATGAGTTAGTAAGAGATAAAGTTGGGAAAGTTGGGGTTACAGATAAGAGGTGGGCATGTGGAATACTGGTGCAGGCGCTTTTCCCGGAAGGTAGTTGTTTTGGAAGGAAGGATAAAGGGCCGGAATTTGCACGTAGCGTGGTGGAGAGGGCTTGCTGGGATTTTTGGAGAGCTGGAAGGAGGAGGACGACGTAGAGGAGAAGGCTGATGGGAGGGTGGTGGCGGAGGCGGCGGGTGGAGTCGTGGGACCTGCGGAGGCGGTGATGTTTTTGCAAATGGTGTTGGGATTTGGGCTGAAGTCGAGGTTTGATGAGGAGTCTTTGAGGAAGCTTGTGGCAGAGAATGCATCAAGGAGGATATTGGCGAAGCTTGCAGCTGCTATTGGTTTTGGAGAGAAAATGGGAGGTATGTAGGATGTTTAATTTGATCAGTGGTTATTTGTTCTTCAGTGGTAATTGCTGTTCTGTGTGGTCAGTTCATAAGAATGTCAGTGACATTTTGTTGCAAGGTTTTTCTGTTCAACTCGCTACTATTTTTTGTACTTTTGGGTGTTGCGTTTTCGTTCTATACCTTTTTTTTTGGTGAGATTCATTGTTGTAAATGAAGATCATTGCATAAGTAGTTGACATCAAAGGGACATAATAATCTCTCTTTGTATGAATTAATAGATATGATACTGTGAATCTGAAAGGGCACAGCTTTAGTATCTCCAAATGCTATGTAAATTATGCCAAAAAACGCTTTATTCTGTTTCTAAAGAACTCGAGGCTAATGCTCTAAGAGTTGAATTGCCTATGTTCAAAATCATTTTAAAATTACCTGCATTATTGCATTTTTGTTCCACTAGAAATTGTTTCTGATGTTTTTGACATTTACAAATAATGCAAGGTCCTATCCTGGTACTACTACATCTGCTTGGTGTGGCCTTGTTAAGTTAATTGGGTAATTTGCCGTAATGTTTTCCAGGCTGATGCTTTTGAAAGCCAGCGTGGGACAATGCATTGATATCACCTGGGAAGTGATAATTTATTTAAATAAAACAGACTTTACCAAGGTGATGGAAACAATGCTATACTGCCCTGACAAATAAATGTATAAATGACATGCGATAGTTGAACTGGTTTTGCTTACACCATTGTGGATAGAACTGCTTATTTCCTTTTCTGAAGAATGTTCTTTGTATGCTTAATTGAACTAGACTCTTTAAGTGTTCAATGGTTCTCAACAACCATTTGTCAAAGAAAAAAAAGGTCTGTTAATTTTATTGGTTTGCCATTCCAACAGGGGCTGGATCCCCTTTAAATTGTGCATGCAACTTTGTTAGCAAACCTCTTATTTTGGTAGGCAGAGTTTATCTGTGTTGTTACTTCAGATAATAACAATGACTGATTTGGTCAATCTCTCAAAAAGTTTTCTGTATTCCCGGGAGTAATAATCCTAATCATCATTTAAGGCTAGTTGACGGAATATCTTTTTCTTGCTTATTTCTTTAGTTTCATATGAACCAAACCTGCCCCAAACCTGCCTCATTCCTCCCCTCACGAGAGGTAGTTAAGTAGTGTATGAGCCCTAGTACTGGTTTCAAGATATGACTTATCACTGTGTATATGTTCTGTAACTTAGTTTTTAGCTGAGAGTTCAAACAAGTGTTTATGGGGTTAAACTTTTTTCAATCCATAAATTGTTTTTGCAGATATAATTGATGAATTGGTGAAGAATGGGAAAGAGATAGAGGCTGTATATTTTGCTTCTGAAAATCTGGTTTGACGAAAAAAAAGATTTTCTCCTGTATCTCTACTTTTCAAAGTATATCTTAAGAATTCCAAGAAGATCACAACTACTGTCTTGAAGAATGGCAATTATAGTGTAGCTGCAACGGTGTGTCTAATCTCTATCTACGTTGTGTAATTCTAATGACATGAAGTATTGGAGTCTTATTAATTTTTTTTTGCAGGATGAGTCAAGTACCTTGGAGTTGAATTCTATTAAAAGCCAATCATCAAATGTGTGGAAGATCATAAGCTTGAAAATCCCAGGAAATTTTTCCCTTGACAGCTTGAGGAAAACGGGCTTCTCTGCTTGAAAAAACCAAAGCAGAGAGGAAGAGGGGTACGTCAGCTGCCCACTGCCACCAAGTCTCAAAAAACAAGCGAGGCCATGGTTTCAGGTGGTGGCCGGGACAGTGGACCTCCTCCTTATCGACAAGCCAAAGCTGCCAAATTTTTCAAACAATTATTCCTCTTTCAGCCGCAGGAATGCTCTCCCCCTGGCAACACAGCATAGCCCGGCTAGAAGATATTCTGGGCCATTCCACTACCCTAAGCCAGAGTGTCTACGAGGGCCCTGCAGCAGCCCCGTATGCATCAACTTATGGTATCTCCCACGCTCAAAGCCCTTCTGCAATCTCTCAACAACCCTACCATCACTCTCAAAGCCCCAATGCAATTCCTCAACAACTCTACTCACAGCCAGCGGAGAACATGAGTGCTGCCGGTTTCCGTGCCAGTGGTTCTTATGGAAGCCAGACCAGTTATGGGGCATATGATTACGGCTCTGCTGCACCCGTTACTTACCAACCTTCATCCTACACTCAATAAGATGGGAGAAACCTAGCCAGATGTTAAGATTTTTATTTTTATTTTTTTTTGGTCTCTATGATTTCTGGATGTGGCCCTCTAATCTTGGGACCCGCCCCCTTCATCTCCCTTTCCCGTATAAAAGTTTTTTTTTTTTGTCTTATCTCATGACTGGATATGATGCCCATGCCTGTAACGCTGATTACCTTTATATGGAGCTCAAGCTGGATGTGATTTCCGTGCTGTGAGTTTTAAATGGTCTGGCTATCGAGCATTGTATTCTTTCAACTTCTTCCTTGATTGGAGTCGCCATTGGGTGCCTATGCTTGTGTTTTTGCCAAATTTTGGTTAATCAAACCAATTTCATTTGCTGCTTGCACTTTTTTAGGTTTAGTATCTTCTTATTAGAAGGAAGAAATGAATAACAAGGAACATATTAATTAAAGAATTCATTGATCTATTATCAATTAATAGATTGGCTAAAAATCATAACAATTTAGTAATCATGCTAAAAATCCAATTTAGTAAGAACATGGCTATAATGGATAACAATTAGTTAGTCCTTGTAATTGATAGAAGCCATTCTTTTGGCCACAAGAGGTCTGAAAATAACTCACAAACATTCAGACCAATGGAGAAGCTTGTATTAGATGTTGTATAAAATGGTTATTCATCATCTAATTCTCTATATAAACAAATAACTACACATGGATAGAGCAATAATGTCCCCTTATAGCTCATAATATTGCCACCTTTTTTAATGCTATTGCCTCTCCTAGCACAACCTCATAGTCAATTTTTTGGGCCTGATGACAAGATTAGATGGTAACAGATAGTTTGAACTTAAACTGTAGGTAGATAATATTGTCTCCTTCTAAAAAATATAGTTTGATTAAATCAATCTTCTAAATGATCAATTGATGTTTAATTTTACAACAAAATATTCCATTTTATTGGTTTAGAGCAACTAAGGCTTTTGGAACTAAAATCGAGTCTTTGAAAACTTATGAGCACCTTTAATTTTGTTCCATTGATGACTAGTTTTGTAATTTTAGCTGTCGTTAATTTTTATTTTAATTTGATCTTTTCATTTTTTTTTTAAATTGTCTTGATAGTTTTTATTCTTAGATATAAAGGTCCTGCAATATTAAGGCAAAGGTCTGGTGCTCGATTGATGCCCAATTTATCAAAATATGTTTAAATTAAGTTGATTTAAAGCAATTAGAGCTTAAAGAACTGAATTTTCATTATGAAACAAAATATAAAAAGACTGAAATTAATGGGTATAGTTAAAAAGATGCAGCAGATTTGGCGGCGCATGCAATCTTTTTAGCGGACAACCCACTTTTCCATTGTGGCAATCGATGCATTTTAGAATTCTTTTCCTGTAGGGGTAGCACATGTATTCTTATTCTTGGTGGTGTGTTATTTGCTTTATTTTTTTCCATATTTTTCCTCTCCCCTCTTTCAAAATTCATACTAGCCATTTCAAATTTCATAGTTGCCCCTTTGTTTTATTATTATTTCAAATTTGGTCCCTTTTTTATTACTAAGTTTTTGTTCTAGGTCTTTTTCTAAAATGTAAAATTGTTATCAATTTCATTATTCAATAAAAAAAATTGTATGTTGTCCTTTTATTTTATTTTTTGAAATTTGATCCATATTTTTTGTAATTCTTTTTTAGTTTTTTATTCTATAGTGAAATTAAATTTTCCTTTCAATTTTTATCCTCTAATTTGTTTTTATTTCTAATTTTATTCTTATTCTTTTGCTTGCTTTTTTTTTTTTTTTTAAATTTTAGAGCCTTTTGTAAAAATTAATTTTTTTAATTTAATTTTTAGCATGTGGTTAGTTAGAAATTAGGCTACATGTTTTTTCTTGATAGGATGATCATGGTTTCATGAAACCAAAATCATATATTTTAAAAATTAAACCCGGGTTAACTTTGTTTTTTTTTATTGATTTTTTTTTCTACACAATTTTTAGTTTTCATTTTCATCCTTTAATTTTATTTTTTTTTTTTAAAAATTGGGCCTTTAATTATTCTGATTTCATTACTAGGACCACGTGTTTGATGGGGTAGTTCATGCATCTCAACATTCTTTCCTGCAGGGGTGGCATATGTATTCTCATTCTTAGTGTTGTGTCGTCAATGTTATTTTCTTTATTCTTTTCTTATTTTCCCTCTCTTCTCCTTAAAATTCATGATAGCCATTTTAAATTTCATAATTGTTCCCTTATTTATTGTTATTTCAAATTTGACCATTTCTTCTTTTAATTACTAAGTTCTTGTTCTGGGTCTTTTTTCTAAAATTAAAAATTATTTTTTAATTTTATTATTCAATAAAAATTATAGGTTGTCCTTTTATTTTATTTTTTAATTTGGTCTATATTTTTTTAATTCTCATTTTTAGTTTTTGATCCTTTAGTGAAATGAAATTGTCCTTTCAATTTCACAATCAAATAAAAAATGCCAAATCTCCTCTATTTTTTTTTTATTTCTACTTTTGTTCTCATTTTTTTGGTTACTATTTTTTCTTGTTTTTGAGCCTTTTATAAAAATTAATTTTTTTAATTTAATTCTTCAACATGGTGTTAGTTAGGAATTGAGTTCCGTGTTTTTTTTTTTTACAGGGTGATCATTGTTTTATGAACCAAGTCATATATTTTAAAAATTAACCTGGGTTAACATTGTTCTTTTATTTATTAGGGTTTATTTCTCTCAATATAATTTTTCTTTTTTTATTTTCATCCTTCAATTTCTTTTTCAAAATTGATCTTCATGATTTATTTATTTTTTTCTTTGAATTCAGTTATCTCGATTTCACTATCAAGACCACAGGTTTAACGAATCTTTTTTTGGATCGTTACTTTTTTAATTTAAAAGTTTATTTAGTTTCATCCTTGAAGATTTGGTTCCCTTTAGAATTGAGTTTCGTAATTTTTTTAATTTGCTTTTTATTGGGTTATGTCATTCTCATAATCTGGATCATTAAGGTTTGGTAGGCTTATTGGTTTGCTGGTGTTTCTTTCTTTTTTTTTTTTTTTTTTTTCCTGTCATTCTTCTAAATTGATTTCCTATGAATTTTATTTTTCTACATTTGATTTTTTAGGAATAGACTTCTATTTTTTTTTTATTTGCTTTCTATACGCTTATCTTAGTCTAATAAACCAACTTGCAACTTTAATATGAACACTTGGATTGATTTAAGTTTTTTTTTTTTTTTTTTTTTTTTATTTCTTCAATTTCAATCTTTCATATTTGGTTGGCTTGGAACTAAGCTCCATCACTTTTTCTCTTTTTTGTTGATGTTTTTTATAAGATCTCATCCATTTTTTTTTGTTTTGATTCAATCTATTTACCCTTCTTTGTTTTATCATAAATCAACTTGCAGCATTTGCATGCATGCTCGGATTAATTTAAGTTTTTTTTATTTTTTATCTATAATTTCAATCTTTCATATTAGGTTGGCTTAGAATTAAGCTCTAAACACTTTTTTTTGTTGTTGATGTTTTTATAAATTCTCATTAAAAACTATATATATTTTTTGTTTGATTCAATCCATAATCTATTTACCGTTGTTTTGTTATCATTTAATTAACTGTTATCAGCTTCTTTGACTTTGTCACAAACATTTTAAACTTTTTTAGAGCACAATTGCAATTATTCGGACAATTTTATTAGCTAATATTTTTTTTTCATTTAACTTGTGGCGTAGCGTTGGGCTATGGATTTAGTAATCACTACCACTTGTTTAATTAGGAACAGTGAATTCTAATTTTTAGTCATCACTTCTCCTTGAATTATAACGAAACTATTTTATAATTATGCAAATATTTTTTTCCCTTTTTCTTGGTATACCGTAATTAGTTTATTGAGTTTCCAAAACAAAATAATCGCATCTTGTGGTCATCAACCAAAAACTATTACTGTTTGGAAAAACACTGTTTCATGTAGATTAATAAGTTCTATTTATTGAACCAAAGTAATGATAATTTTTGCTTTCCTCATGGAAGAAATTTGAACTAGTTTATTAAAGATAATTAAGATATTTTCACAAGTTTCATTTGTTATTGTCGAGACAAATTAATAAGTGTTTTTGCATTTTGAAATCATTGAAATAATTAAAATATCTTTATATGTAAAAATTTATAAATTGGTGTCCAAAGCTCTTGACTATTTTTTATACTGGTTTTCTTGTTATTATTAAGTAGTTGAAGTAAAATTTAATATTTTAATAAATATAAAATATTATTTGAAAACAAAAAATAGATAACTTATTGTAATGCTTGTGCTAGCATATGGGTGGCGCTAGCACCATTCAAGTGACATCTCTTAGCGACTGAACACTAGCTTTTATCGTGTCATTGGAAGCACTGCAATATCCTTTCCTTTAAGGACAATGCGTGGTGTCATTGGGGTGGTGGTGGTGTGATGTGTTAGTGATCTTTTTATCTTCTCATCCCACTTTACTCTTTCCTCCTCTTAAAAATTGTGTTGGTTATGCAAAATTTCAAAGTTGTTCTCTAATTTATTGAGATGTCAAATTCATTATTTTTTATTATTATTTATTTTTGTTCTTAGTCATTCTATGAAATTTTGAGTTATTTTTAATTTTATCCTTCAATTTCAATTTGTGATATTTTTTTTTTTCAATTTAGTCCTTTGATAGTTTTATTTTTTGAGTCCTTTTGTCAAATTGAATTTTGTTTTTTAATTTCACCCTTCAATAAAAAATAAAATTTATTTTTTATTTTTATTTTGATCCTCATTCCTTCAATTGCTATTTTTTTTTAATCTTTTTGTATAATTAAATTTTCTTTTTTTTCATTTTTAACTTCTAACATTTGATTAGTTTGAAAAATTAAACTATTTTTTTATCCAATTTCATCATATCATATTTTATGGGTTAGGAATTGAGTCACTCATTGATTCTTTTTTAAAATAATATTTTTTTTCAGGTTATCATGATCATTTTTTTCTTAATTTGTTCTATATGCTCTAGCTCATTGTCTATTTTTTTTATTATCTAATTAAAATAAAATAAATTTATTTAATCTAGTCTGTTCTATAACTAACTTAAATCATGTATCTGTTCTATAACTGATTTAATTTTTTAAATTTTTTTAAATACGTTTTTGAAAATGTAGTGCTGACACGCCAAGTACCTGCAATATGAAAGAAGACACACCAGAGACATGTATGTTCTGCTTTATATATAACCAAAATCATTACAAGAGAGAAGAGAAAGAGGTTAATATCTATTTGTTAAAAGAGATACAAATTAATTACATGAGATTTAATTGCCCTCCCGTTTGCAAGCTATCCAGTTTGAACTGGATGTGATCCTATTCTCTACCCATAAGAGAAGTCCGTACATCCTCCCTCCTTCCATTCGAGCCATCAATTTAAAGAGTTTTGCTTGCAGAAAAGACAGTATTGAATTTGCAGTTGAAACCATCAATCTATAGGAATAAACCACTTGGACAAAAAAAAGATGGGCTTGGAATGTGACGATGGTTGTGAAAAATCCATTACGTTCTTGCACCGTGATTGCCAGGATGAATGTAAATGCTAAACCCATGCAGATAAGGGAGTAAAAATTAAGAAATGTCGCTATCTCCATGCTTATTGTTACATAACTGGTACGACCTAATGATATCTGACAAAGGATTATAGCGGCGATGAGGGAGAAATTCATAGCTAGCATGTCGAAAAAAAAATAAGCTCTCATCAGATTTTTTGAACTACCACTGTTAAGATCATGAGATGATCCAGGCACAGTGATAGCACCAGCGAAGGTTACTCCAACTACCAGTACTGACACCACGAGAAGATTCCCTATCCCTCTGTTCAGTTGCTCCGTCGTTAACGTCGTTCTTGGTAAATTAGAGATAAGATTGATGTCAAACTCAGCCATATCATCTGCCTTCACCAAAACTTGTAATACCTTACGCTGAACAACAAAGTGTTAATTAGAAAATATCTGGTAAACAAATTATATAAAGCATCATGACAATGTTAGCTTAATATCCCATAATAACGAAGGAGTAATTCATCGCTATATATTTAGTGGATCAGCGAGGCATTCCATATTTTTTAGCAAGTAAAGAACTTTATTTCCTTTTGGGATTAATCAAGTTGAAGGTAATTAAAAGAAATCTATAATTCCCTTTTCTATAAATTTGCAACATGGACAAAATGTGGATGTGAAAGTTTTTGGATTAGCATCTTATGTGGACCAAAGCAACTGGAAATGGATGCCACCTAAAGTTTCTTTTTTTAAATGGATGCCACCTGAAGTGAAATGTGAATGGTTCTTTAAATGGCTAACCAAAAACCTCTGGTATTGATGGATTTTTAAGAGATCATGAAAGAAATTTTTTATATGTTTTCTTTTATTCTATAGGTATAAAAAAATTAAATGTGACTGAGGTTTTGACAATTAAAAAATCTTTTTAAATGGATTTGTTCCTATATATGCAATTACTAGAAGCTGGATTGTGGAGTTTAATGCCATTACTAGAAGCTTATTGGCTATAAGAGATAACTAATGAAGTTATCTTATTGGCATATGGAAAAAATTAGAGAGTATTTATGCTTCTAGACCCATGGCTAATCGTTTTCTTTTGAAGTTAGATTTGTACTCTTGAGGATGGATGAAGGAATGGATATCTTTCAAGAGTTAACAGGTTGACAACACAAGTAGTCAATACTAGAAAACAATATTGAGGATAAAGAGCGAAACCTCATGCTTAAATGATCTAACTATAATCTTACTGGAGAATGAAAGGTTTTGAAAGTAGAAAACAATGTCAAAAGGTAACGAGGCATTGGTTATGGAAGCAAAGATGATGATGTTCTCATGGATCATAAATGTAATTCATGGATTGTAGATTTTGCATGCTCCTTTCATATTGTTAGAGAATAAAATCTCTATAAATTAGGGAATTGTATATAATGTAATTGTTGCAATCCCATAATATATGGGACAACCTTAATTCTAGCATAACAGTAGTTTATTTCCTAGAATAGCACTCTACTGTAGCTATATATATCTGTACATTGAAATACATCAATTATCAATTCATTCTTCAATTTCACACATATTTATTTAAAGAAAGAATGTTTTGATACTTACAAAAAATATGATGGAGATTCTATAGCCCTCGTAAATGATAATACAATCTAAGTTGCTAGAATTGATAATGTTAAAATTAAGATATATGATGGAGCAATGAAAACCCTTTGTGGTCCATGCCAAGACTTGAAAGAAAGTTGGGACTTCAAAACATTCACTCTCCAACTTGAGGTGGGAGTGTTAGAGAATAAAATCTCTATAAATTAGGGAATTGTATATAATGTAATTGTTGCAATCCCATAATATATGGGACAACCTTAATTCTAGCATAACAGTAGTTTATTTCCTAGAATAGCACTCTGCTGTAGCTATATATATATCTGTACATTGAAATACATCAATTATCAATTCATTCTTCAATTTCACATGGTATCAAAGCTTACCTTGTGGTGGCTCTTCTTTTTCCCCTGCAACTTTTGTCTTCTTTCTCTTTAATTGAAACAAATTTCTTTTTTATCTTCTTTTATCAGAGCTTACCTTGTGGTGGCTTTTCTTTTTCCGCTGCAACTTTTGTATTCTTTCTCTTTGATTGAAACAGATTTCCTCTTTATCTTCTTTCATCATGGGCAATGACGATGAGTCTTCTCAAAGCTCCATCATTGAGAATCCTTTTTTATACACTCTTCAGATCACCCAGGGCTCTTACTTGTTAATTACCAAGCGCCTTAATGGTGATAATTATCCCACGTGGAAACGCTCCATGATTATTGCCCTTACATCCAAGAACAAAATTGGTTTTGTGAATGGCTCCTATGAAACACCTTCGCAAGCAAATAAACCAGCTGACTTCGCCCTCTGGGAAAGGTGTGACAAAATAGTGCTTTCTTGGCTACTCAATGCGGTCGAACCTGATTTGGCAAAAGGGGTTGTTTATGCAGACACAGCACGTGAAATCTGGAAAGACTTTGAAGATCGATTTTCTCAAGGCAATGCTCCACGGATCTACCAAATCCAAAAGGCAATTGCCTTCCACACCCAAGGTTCGATGCCTGTATCCAATTATTATACAAAACTTAAAGGCTATTGGGATGAACTAACCTCCTACAGGGGAACACCATCTTGCTCTTGTGATGGAATGAAAGAATACAACAAGTTTAAAGAACAGGACCAAATTATGCAGTTTTTGATGGGGTTAAATGATTCGTACAACGCCGTGCATGGCCAAATCTTACTTATGAAGGAACTCCCAAGTGTTCGGGAGGTATATTCACTAATTATTCAGGAGGAGAAATAATGGGAAATTGGATCACCTGTCATCGAAGGAGTTTCCATCGCCGCTGCCGTGAAAACACAGAAAAGAGCCGGATCTTTTCACCTTCGTTTTGGAAATTAGACCAGTTTCAGAGGAACACCAACCTCCTATGAACGCACACTGCACTGTACCTATTGCAATCAGGATCATCACACAATCGATCATTGCTACAAGCTTCATGGCTATCCTCCTGGACATAAACTTTATCATGGTGGTTCCAACCCACATGGGCATGCTAACGCAAGGAGTGCATCACACAATGAAAGCCGCAACAAATGGCGCACTTCATCTTCTTATGCGCATCAGGTCCAAGCAAAACCAACAGCAGCTGCGGCCCAAACTGAACAATCCAGTTTTCATGTGGATCAATCCACTCAAAATTTGAAAAACATTTTGGATGGTCTTTCTGTAGATCAATGCAAACAATTAGCAGCAGCAATGGTACGCTTCTCTAAACCCACATCCGAAAATACAGATGTTTTTGCCAATGTTGTAGGCCTGTCCAATTCCCCATCTATTAATTCAATTTTATCTCACTCTTGGATACTTGATAGTAGTGCCACAAACCATATTTCATCTGATCCCACCCTTTTTGTTCACTCTAATACTTCTTGTATGTCATGTGTTAATCTACCTACAGGTTCATCAGTGCCCATCGATTCCACTGGCACTATTCTCTTTAATAAAAACATTACCCTTGACAATGTTCTTCATGTGCCTTCTTTTCATCTCAATTTAATGTCTGCTAGTAAACTCACAAAATCTTTACGTTGTTGTATAATTCTTTTTCCTGATTTTTGTGTCATACAGGACTTGGCTATGGGGAAGATGATTGGATGGAGTAAACAAGATGGAGGACTCTATTACATGTCATCTATCTCTCAGGTGCCACTTTCCTGCCATGTTTCCTCTCCGCCCACTCTTTGGCATCAACGACTTGGACATCCTTTAGTTGCTCGCCTCAAATTGCTTTCTTCCTTTATTCCTTCCACGTTTGTTTCCTTTGATAATCATTGTCGTGTTTGCCCAATGGCCAAACAAACTCGAAGTTCTTTTCCCTTAAGTAATATTTCTACTACTGCACCTTTTTCCTTACTTCATTGTGATATCTGGGGACCACACCGGATTTCATCACATTCCGGTGCCTGTTATTTTCTCACTATTGTAGACGATTTTACTAGGTGCACTTGGGTTTTTCTCATGAGTAACAAATCTGACACCCAATCCCTGCTCAAATCCTTCTTTATTTTTGTTTGCACTCAATTCAATGTTAACATTAAAACCATACGCACTATTAATGGATCTGAATTTCTTTCCATGAAAGATTTTTTTCCTAATAATAGGGTTGAGTTTCAACGTTCATGTGTGTACACACCACAACAAAATGACATTGTTGAACGCAAGCATCGCCACATTCTCAATGTCGCACGTGCTTTGCGCTTCCAATCTAGTTTACCCTTATCTTTTTTAGGGGAGTGTATTTTGACCGCAGTCTATCTTATTAATAGATTACCCACCCCATTACTAAACCAAAAATCCCCTTTTGAACTGCTCTATAATAAACCACCAACTTACTCGCATCTTCGAGTTTTTGGTTGCCTTTGTTATGCTACTATAGTTCATCCTCACCATAAATTTGATTCTCGTGCTTGTCGTTGCATCTTTCTTGGTTACCCTACAGGTTAAAAAGGTTACAAATTATACGACCTCGATTCTCATCACTTTCTTGTTAGTCAGGATGTTACCTTTCATGAAACCATTTCCCCCTATGCTGAAAAACACTCACTGCCCTTAACACATCCAATCCTCCCTTTACCATTGGACCCACCTCACCCAGATCCATTTCCCATTAGCTCACACTCCAATCCACTACCCTCATCTGAACCCAATACCCGATCTGACACACATTACCCACATGGGTCCACATCATTTGACTTTACGCCTTCATCACCTTCCTCTTTAGCGCCTGCACCTGTTCCTACTCGACAGTCCACCAGCCAAAAACATCCTCCATCTTGGCAATAGTATTATCACCTCTCCAATGCTGCTGTCTCCCCACACTCCTCATCCGATCCGACGCCATCTACTTCAGGTACTCATCACCCCGTATCTCATTTTCTTATCCCTTTCTTGGTTTTCTCCTTCTTATAGAGTTTTCCTAGCTAACATTTCAGGCACAACTGAGCCCATTTCTTATACCCAAGCTGTCAAAGATTCTCACTGGCGAGATGCTTTGCAAGATGAACTTGATGCTTTGGAACAACAAAATACTTGAACCTTCATGCCGTTACCTTTTGGCCGCAAACCCATTGGTTGTAAATGGGTTTACAAGATTAAATACAAATCTAATGGTATGATTGACCGTTACAAAGCTCGTCTTGTTGCTAAGGGTTATACTCAGATTGAAGGCATCGACCATCAGGAAACCTTTTCTCCAACTGCTAAACTCACCACTCTTCGTTGCCTCCTTGCCATGGCCTCTGCCCGTGGTTGGTTCATTCATCAACTTGACGTCCATAATGCATTCCTTCATGGTGACTTATCTGAAGTCGTGTATATGGACCCTCCTCCTGGCCTTCGCCAACAGGGGGAGAATCTTATATGTCGTCTCAACAAGTCTTTATATGGTCTGAAACAAGTCTCTCGTAACTGGTTTTTTAAGTTTTCCACAGCCATTCAGACGGCTGGTTTCCAACAGTCCAAGGCAGATTATTCACTTTTTACCAGAGTTAATGGTACTTTTCTCACTGTCATTCTTATATATGTTGATGACATACTTGTTACTGGCAACAGTTTGGATGAAATAAACAGTCTCAAATCATTCTTGCTTCGACACTTCCGCATTAAAGACCTTGGTGATCTAAGATATTTTTTGGGGCTTGAATTTTCTCAATCAAAACAAGGGATCTTTATGTGTCAACGAAAGTATGCCTTAGATATTTTACAAGATGCAGGCCTACTGGGTGGACGACCAGACTCTTTTCCCATGGAACAACATCTGAAACTTACTCCTACTGATGGTGTTCCACTTGAAGATCCAACCCGTTATCGATGATTAGTTGGGAGGTTAATCTACCTCACAGTCACTCGACCAGACATTATGTATTTTGTTCAGGTATTGAGTCAATTTATGCAATAACCTAGAAAACCACACTTAGATGCAACACTTCAGGTCTTGAGGTTTATCAAAGGCACACCTGGTCAAGGTTTGTTCTTTCCAGCGGATAACAACCTTGACTTAGTAGCTTATTGTGATTCTGACCATGCAAGATGCCCTACAACGAGAAGGACTATCACAGGGTATTGTGTATTTCTTGGTGATTCTCTTGTTTCTTGGAAATCTAAGAAACAATCAAATGTTGCAAAATCAACGGCAGAAGCAGAATACCGCGCCATGGCAACGACGTGCCTAGAGATAACATGCTACGCTACATTTTGGATGATTTAAAAGTCATTCAAGATAAACCCACAATATTAAATTGTGATAATGAAGCTGCTTTGCACATTGCAGCCAATCTTGTGTTTCATGAGCATACTAAACATATAGAGATAGACTACCACATTATAAGGGAGAAGCTACAAGCAGGAATCATCTCTACTTCTCACGTTCGCTCACATGAACAAATTGCCGACATGTTCACAAAGGCATTGGGACAGGATCAACTAAAATTCTTAAGTGGCAAGTTGGGACTTCAAAACATTCACTCTCCAACTTGAGGTGGGAGTGTTAGAGAATAAAATCTCTATAAATTAGGGAATTGTATATAATGTAATTGTTGCAATCCCATAATATATGGGACAACCTTAATTCTAGCATAACAGTAGTTTATTTCCTAGAATAGCACTCTACTGTAGCTATATATATCTGTACATTGAAATACATCAATTATCAATTCATTCTTCAATTTCACACATATTTATTTAAAGAAAGAATGTTTTGATACTTACAAAAAATATGATGGAGATTCTATAGCCCTCGTAAATGATAATACAATCTAAGTTGCTAGAATTGATAATGTTAAAATTAAGATATATGATGGAGCAATGAAAACCCTTTGTGGTCCATGCCAAGACTTGAAAGAAAGAAAGTTTGTGAAACCGAAAATCTTACCATTTTGCGAACTTCTGCTTCCCGCGATTTGTTCCATACACCTCTCGCAGCATCATCCTCAAGCTTGGTATCGATTAACTTGTTCTGAGCAAGGACAAGCAAAGACAGTATTAATTTGTAAGTATACATTCGAAACTGAATTTGAATGTATTTTCTTGCATTCAGTTTTTGTAATGTTAAAGGTTGTCCTTTTCATTATCATTTTTTGCACGTATATATGATGATTGATCCCCCGTGATGTTCAAGAGCAATTGCAAGCCCATTAATTGGCACCATAAGGTCAGTTTTTTCGAAAAGGCTCAGCATATAAGCATACCATTCCATCTGACTTTGGAGCTTTAAAGCGTCCGCCTTGCAATAATTTCACAACAACACCAGATGGTTTCAACTTTTCATTATTAACAATCCTTTTATCCACCCGCATGTCACTCGCTAGTGCCTGCACTATCTCAGGACGGCCATACATTGCAGCCAAGTGCAAAGGTGTATTTCCATCGTAATCCTTCTCATTTATAAGTGCTTCCAGATCTCGATTTCCCAATATTTCTTCCACTGTTTTCCTCTGTCCACTCTCCGCTGCAACATGAAGAATATTCTGTCCTTTTTCGTTGAGAAAATCCATTGGATCGAACCAATAAGTAAGTAGTTCGCGTACTACTTCAAGATTGCCCTTCTGGCATGCAACATGGATGGGTAAGTTGCCTTCGTCGTTTCTTTGTGATGCGGCAACAGGACATCGACTAACCAGGAGTCTTCCTCCAGAAAGGAAGCCCATTGATGCTGCAAGATGAAGGAGATTTCCCCCTTTTATGTCCTCGGGAAGCATTATATCCGGCTTGCCTACCGCTAGTTTTTCTAGTGCAGCATAATTTTAAAATTAGATAATCAATACAAAAAACACAAAATGCATGGAAATAACGTGAATTTTATGCTTTACATAAAATGAAATTATGAAGAATCAGTTTTAATGAGACCAATAATTATAAGAGTAACATGTTATTTTTCACGTCGAAATGATGAAAACATGTGATTACCTAAATTTCCTTCCGGCATAGCTTCTATAAGAGAAGCAATCATCTCCTCGTCGCAACTCTCTACTGCCAAGTACAAGGGAGACCTGTCTTCCTTGTTCTTGAGGAAGGAAACTTCTAAGTCTTCATGAAGGAGGAAACAGGCCACCTCTCGGCAACCCTTGATGACTATATATTTTATTTTAATTATTTTTTTTAATTTAATTTAATTTTATTGCTTTCAATTGCTATATATTTTTTTAAAACTTTTAACATTTGATTAATGGGGAATTAAACTATTTGTTTTATTTAATTTCATCATTTTCTATTCAATAAGTCGGGGATTGAGTCACATCATTTATCCTCTTTTAAAATAATATTTTTTTTCATGTTATCATAATTATTATTTTTTTATTTGTTCTATATGCTTTAGCTCATTATTTATTTATTTTTCTTTGATTTTAATTTTTTATATTAGGTTGGCTTGGCTCTATGCTTTTTTTTTGTTTTTTTTTGTTGAAGTTTGTTATAAGTTCTCATTAAAACTTTTTTTTTGTTTGATTCAATCTATAATCCATTTACCGTTGTTTTTTTTATCATTTAATTAAATGTTATCAGCTTATTTGACTTTGTCACAAAGATTTTTAACTTTTTTAGAGCACAATTGCAATATTCGGACAATTTTATTAGCTAATATTTTTTTTTCATTTAAATTGTGGCATAGCGTTGGGCTATGGATTTAGTAATCACTACCACTTGTTTAATTAGGATCAGTAAAAACTCATTTTTAGTCACCACTTCTTCTTTCTTGTTATATCGTAATTATGATATTTAATCTATTTTTGTGTACCAAAGTTAAGCCATTATTTGTTAATTATTTTTTACAGGTTATCATGATATTTTTTTCTTAATTTTCTCTAGTTGATTGTCTATTTTTTTATCATTTAATTAAAATAAAATAGATTTATTAACAATATACTAAAAGGCGTGGGGAAAGCACTGTAGCTTTTCCACGCCTTTCACTTATTGATATATTATTATATTATAAGTTGAGAATAATGGAATGTGTTGGGTTGTGCCTTAGCCAACCTTCCTATTTATATAGAGGCAGTAGAACACTGCAGTAACTGTAATGATTACAACATCCTATATTAGAATCCTATTCTATAATATGCCCCCTCAAGCTGAGGGTGGGGGATCAACCCGAAGCTTGAATCGAAAAGTAGTAAAGGATGCAACAGGAAGCGGTTTAGTGAAGACATCGGCAAGTTGATCTCGAGAGGGAATAAAACGAATCTGAATTTCTTTCTTGGCAACACGGTCTCGGACAAAGTGATAATCCACTTCAACATGCTTAGTACGAGCATGGAAGATAGGATTTGCTGAGAGATAGGTAGCACCAAGATTATCACACCAAATGGTAGGGGCAGAGACTGAGGGAACCTGCAAATCTGTTAACAGGTATTGAAGCCAAATGACTTCAGCGGTACCATCAGCAAGGGCTTTATACTCAGCCTCAGTAGAGGAGCGAGCAACAGTGCGTTGCTTGCTGGATTTCCAAGAAATCAGCGTCTGACCAAAAAAGACAAGATAGCCGCCCGTAGACTTGCGATCATCAATACTACCAGCCCAATCTGCATCTGTAAAGCCATGTAGAGCAAAAGAGGAGCCTCGAGTGATATGGAAACCATAAGATGTCGTACCTTTAAGATAGCATAAAATACGTTTGACAGCGGCCTAATGAGAATCTGTAGGAGCATGCATAAACTGACAGACTCTGTTAACAGCAAAGCATATATCTGGACGGGTGAAGGTAAGATATTGAAGAGCACCCACGATTTGACGAAATCGTGTAGGATCAGAGAATGAATGATCCGGTAATAAAATGACTTTCGAAGGGGAGACTGGAGTATCAACTAGTTTGCAGGAAGTCATACTAGCTCGGGTGAGGATGTCAAGAATATATTTATGTTGACGCAGCATTAAACCCATACTGGTAGACTGAACTTTAATACCCAGAAAGTAGTGAACAACACCTAAGTCACGAAGCTTGAACTCAGAGCTGAGTAACTGTATAAGGTGATGGAGCATAGCAGAGTTGCTACCCGTGAGCAGAATATCATCAACATACACCAGGAGATAAAAGATATTAGTACCATTAGATAAGATAAACAGGTAGGTGTCAACCTTGGAAGCTCGGAAACCGATGGAGAGCAAAAAATCACTTAGACGAGTGTACCATGCTTTCGGTGCCTGTTTCAAAGCATACAATGATTTGTGCAATTTGCACACATGAGATGGAAGAGAAGAGTCAATGAAACTTGGAGGCTGTTTCATGTAGACCTCTTCAGTAAGAACACCATTGAGGAAGGCATTATGAATATCAAGCTGATGAATCTTTCAATTTCGCGAAACCGCAATAGAGAAAACCAATCGGACAGTGGCCTGCTTTATAACTGGATTGAAGGTTTCAGAATAATCAATACCTTCTTGCTGGGTAAAACCTCTAGCAACAAGACGCGCTTTATAGCGCTCAATACTACCATCAACACGACGTTTGATCCGATATACCCATCTGCTGCCAACAACGTTCATCGAAGGATGAAATGGAACCAAAGACCAAGTGCGATTTTCGCGTAAAACGGCGATCTCATCACACATAGCATTATGCCAAACTGCATACCGGTCAGCATCAGAGAATGCAAAAGGCTCAGAAGAGGGAGAATACAATACCCGTGTAGAGGTAGAAGTAGCGGCAACGGAAGCAACCAAATTAGCTGTCTTCGGCTGCCGCGGTCTAAGAGTCATAGGATGTCTACTGTGTACTGGTGGAGACGCAGGGGAAGAAGGTTGTAGCGAGGAGACCTGTGGCAGCTGATAAGAAGACAAATCAACCATAAGTTGCAGACCAGCGGGAGAGGATGATAAAGAAGCAGCCTCAAGCACAGGACTATTAGCAGAGGAGGGGCTGGAGGTAGAGACTGAAGCTGCAGGAGTGCTGGCCAGGGAGGGCGAAGTAGAGGAGGGACTGGAAATTGCCCCAAGACCATGAGGAGAGGAGACCAATTGACGATCTGAACCTGCATCATAAGGGTTAGATAAACAAGCATGGGATGATGGCCAAGGGATGGGTGGAGGCTGTGGTCGGGTGGCTGTTTGGAGTGGCAAAGCGGAGTGTTGTGGGCTATTTGGGTAGCTAGTGAAAGCGGGTAGTGGTGGGTGGTTTAGCAAATTTGGGAGGGTGACAGTAGCGGGTGGGGTGGGGGTTGTGGTGGAGACCTTTGCAATCTGTTCAGAATTATCAAATGGAAACACATGTTCATGGAAGCGGACATGACGAGAAATATAAATACGGTGAGATGCAATGTCAAGACATCGATAACCAAGATGCGAGGAACTATATCCAAAAAGCACACATGGAGAGGAATGAAAATCCAATTTATGATTATTATATGGACGCAGAAAAGGAAAACAGAGACACCCAAAGGTACGCAAAAAATGATAATCAGGAGACCGTTGAAATAAACAATCAAACGGAGAGCGATGGGCAAGAATAGGAGTAGGCATGCGATTTATAAGATAAATAGAGGTTTCAAAAGCATAATTCCATAATCGAAAAGGTGCTTTACATTGCCCTAAAAGAGTAAGAGCTGTTTCCACAATATGCCTATGACTACGCTCTACTGTTCCATTTTGTTCATGAGTGTGGGGACAAATTAGATGATGATGAATACCAATGGTCTGAAAAAATGTGGATAGTTTTCGGTATTCACCGCCCCAATCAGTTTGAACAAATTTTATTTTTAAGGAAAATTGACGTTCAACAAGAGTCTGAAATTGATGAAAAACAGAGTAAACATCAGAGTTGGCAACTAGAGGATAATACCATACATATTTAGTATAAGCATCAACGAAGATAACAAAATAACGATAGCCATCTGAAGAAAAAAGAGGAGCAGGGCCCCATACATCACTAAAAATTAATTCAAGTGGAGTAGAAGTTTTGTGACCAGTAGGTCCTAAAGACAAACGCGATGATTTTCCTAAAGGACAACTTTGACATTGAAAATTAAGACGTTTGTTGTTACAAATAATCTTATTTTTTGAGATTAACAATTGAAAGATACGTGAAGTAGGATGACCTAGTCGACGATGCCATAAATCGGCAGAGGCAGAAGTGCAGGGAGACCAATAGGCTTGAGGAACTGACGTGACGGAAGACTTGGTCAGGGCATAGAGACCATCTTTACTCTGACCTGAGAGAAGGACTTCATGGGTGTTGAAATCCATGACATAAAACACACGAGGGTGAAATTCAAAATAAACATTATTATCAAGACAAAATTTCTGAACAGAGAGCAGAGGTTTTGTGATTGCAGGAACATGAAGAACATTAGATAAGGTGAAAGAACGATGTGGTGTATATATTTTTGTATGACCAAGATGAGATATAGGAAGGCCCTTACCATCACCAACATGCAAATTATCATTACCAAGGTACGGTTCTGAAGCGGTCAAGGTGGCAAGATCAGGTGTGACGTGTTGATTGGCATCGGTATCTAGAAACCAATCAACAAAACCGGTTGAGGAGAGATTGCGCTGCACCAGGTTGGCAATAGGTTGTTGGCCATAACCTCGCTGCTGGAATTGAGGGCAATGGGGAGCTGTATGGCCAAAATTCTGACACAGTTGGCAGCGTGGATTCTGCCCCCTATTACGCTGCCAAGAGCCCTGCCTATTGTCACCGAAGGAGGAGTTTTGGAAGCTGCGATGATTAGGTCTGGAGCCAGCAAATCGGTTACCTCTGCTTTTGGATTGGTTGGGACACCAGCCACCATTGAAGTGGCCCCTACTACGGCTAGAATTGCCAAAAGTCTAGTGCTGTGCAACAAGAGCAGAAGATGGAATGCTAGGTGTGGGCAGCAGAGGAGCATGTATGGTAGCAGAAGATTTGTGAAGAAATTCATGTGTGAGGAGATGGCTGTGAAGATCTGCATATGATAAAGGTTCAGCCTTGGTAATAAGACTGGTAACTAAGTCTTTAAACTCTCCCCGAAGACCACGAAACACATATAAATTGAAATCTTCAAGTGAAACTGGCCGACCAGCAGCGGCCATTCATCAAATAAGGCCTTCGCTTTTTTCATAAATTGAGTTACTGATTCATCACCCTGTCGAAGATCCTGAAGAGAGCCGTGAAGTTGCATAATACGAGAGTTGGAGGTGGAAGCGAGAGCTCGCTCAAGAGTGCCCAAGCTGAACAAGAACTTTGACAGCCAACAATAAGATGCAAAACTTCCATAGATAGGGAGGAAAGAAGAGCACTTAGAATGAGTTGGTCCTGTTGTTTCCAGGTTTGAAAAAGCAGATTTACCTTAAGAGAGATACTATCATGGGCAAGAACCTGTGTTGATGGACATGTGTTCGAGCCATCAACAAAACCAAAAACTCCTTAGCCTAAGAGATAAGGCAGCATCTGCATACGCCAATATAAATAATTGGTGTTTGTTAATTTGAGGGAGATGACTTGATGAGTGTGGGAAAGGGAGATAATGCTTGCGGTAGTAGAGGCAGCAAACATGGGCTGCAAGAGGAGGCGTTCACCAGCCATGGCAGAGGAGAATCCAGGCGGTGACTTAGTAGAGGAAAGCAGAGGAGGCGCTGCAAGAGAAGAGGGTTGCACTGTCGGAGAAGAAGAAAGCTGGACTGCTGGTGCTGCAGAATTTGAAGATGTATGTGGTGGCTGTTCCATTGAAGAAGGGAGGTTGAGAGGCTATGAGAAAATTAGGTTTAATTTATTTTAGGGTTTTGTGGCTCTGATACCAAGTTGAGAATAATGGAATGTGTTGGGTTGTGCCTTAGCCAACCTTCCTATTTTTATAGAGGCAGTAGAACACTGCAGTAACTGTAATGATTACAACAACCTATATTAGAATCCTATTCTGATAGATACATGAGTAACTGTAATGATTACAACATCCTATATTAGAATCCTATTCTATAATATTATAATTATATTATATAAATTTGTTTTTCATTTTTTTGCTTTTTTTAATGAAATTTTTTTGTTTGATTTAGTTTAATAATGTTAAATTTTTTTATTTAGTTATCAGATTTTCATAATACGAATTTCGGGTTTGATGGGTTAATCTGGTTTGACGAGTTAACCCGGATTTTTTTAATTAATTTTTTTTCATTTAGTTTAGTTTGTTAATGTTAAATTTCTTTTTATTTAATTATTAGGTTTTCATGACACGTATCCTAGGCTTGACATGTTAACTTGGTTTGATGAATTAATCTAGTTAATTCAGGGTAAACTCGTCAATTTCTTTATTTATTTAGTTATCAAGTTTTCATGCCGCGAATTGCAGGTTTTACGGGATAACCTGGTTTAAAGAGTTAACCCAATTAATTCAATTTTTTTTTCTTTTTCTTCATTAGTTTTTTTTTCTTGTTGTTTTTTTCTTGGTTTTTTTTAATTAATCTATTTAATTATTATATTTTTATGACACGACCTTATAGCCAGACTCACATCCAATATTCTTGGGTCCGGTGTTGCAGCTAGGCTCACTTAAATTTGGGTCATGCAAGTTTAATGTTATTATTAATATTACTCTTAGATCAGGTGTTGTAGCCAAATCCAAGACTCTTGGGTATAGCTTTGCAGAAAAACTTAAAACTTTTAAATCTTAATTTTTTTTTATTTTTTTATATAAAAAAAAATAATCCGCGGCATCGCGCGGTCATATAACTAGTTTAATCTAAGTCTCGTCTATAACTAACTTGAATCCAACCCCACATCATAGCTGAGGTGCACGACTAGTACATACTATATTTATAAAAAACGCATGCGATTAGTTGTCGTTAAACTATTTAGTGCTAAGAACTTGAAAGTCAAGTACCCTGCAATATGAAAGAAGACACACCAGAGACCTGCATGTTCTGCTTTATATATAACCAAAGTCGTTACAATAGAGAAGAGAAAGAGCTTAATATCTATTTGTTACAAATAACATGAGATTTAAATACAAGATAAAATGCCCTCCCGTTTTCAAGCTATCCAGTTTGAATTGGATGTGATCCTTCCTTTCATTCGAGCCATCAATTTAAAGGGATTTGCGAAAGACAATATTGAATTTGCAGTTAAAACCATCAATCTGAAGGACAAAAAATATTGGGTAAGAACAAAACAGACTTGGTATGTGATGATGGTTATGAAAAATCGAGTACGTTCTTGCACCGTGATTGCCAGGATGAATGTAAATGCTAAACCCATGCAGAGAAGGGAGTAAAAATTAAGAGATGTCGCTATCTCCATGCTTGATCTTACATTACTGGAACGACCTAATGATATCTTACAAAGGATTATAGCGGCGATGAGGGAGAAATTCATAGCTAGCATGTCAAAACAAATATATAAACTCATCAGACGTTTTGAACTACCACTGCTAAGACCTGAACCTGATCCAGGCACAGTGATAGCACCAGCGAAGGTTACTCCAACTACCAGTACTGACACCACGAGAAGATTCCCTAGCCCTCTGTTCAGTTGCTCCATCGTTAACGTCGTTCTTGGTAAATCACACTCAGTCTTATCATCTGCCTCCACCAAAACTTTAAATACCTTACGCTGAACAACAAAGTGTTAATTAATTAGAAAATATATGTTATACAAATTATATAAAGCATCATGACAATATTAGCTTAATATCCCATAATAACGAAGAAGTAATTCATCGCTATTTAGTAGATCAGCGAGGCATTCCATATTTTTGAGCAAGTAAAGAACTTTATTTCCATTTTGGATTAATCAAATTTAAGGTAATTAAAAGAAATCTATCATACCCTTTTCTATAAAGTTGCAGCATGGACACAATGTGGATGTGAAAGCTTTTGCTATACTAGAATATATTTACTTCAATCACCTGATTAGCTTCTTACGTGGACCAAAGTATTATAGAATAGGATTCTAATATAGGATGTTGTAATCATTACAGTTACTGCAGTGTTCTACTGCCTCTATATAAATAGGAAGGTTGGCTAAGGCACAACCCAACACATTGTATTATTCTCAACTTGGTATCAGAGCAACAAAACCCTAAAATAAATTAAACCTAATTTTCTCATAGCCTCCCAACCTCCCTTTTTCAATGGAACAGCCACCACATACATCTTCAAATTCTGCAGCACCAGCAGTCCAGCTTTCTTCTTCTCCGACAGTGCAGCCCTCTTCTCTTGCAGCGCCTCCTCTGCTTTCCTCTACTACGTCACCGCCTGGATTCTCCTCTGCCATGGCTGGTGAACGCCTCCTCTTGCAGCCCACGTTTGCTGCCTCTACTGCCGCAAGCATTATCTCTCTTTCTCACACTCATCAAGTCATCTCCCTCAAATTAACAAACACTAATTATTTATATTGGCGTATGCAAATGCTACCTTATCTCCTAGGCCAAGGAGTTTTTGGTTTTGTTGATGGCTCCAACACATGTCCATCAACACATGTTCTTGCCCATGATGGTATCTCTCTTCAGGTAAATCCGCTTTTTCAAAGTGCTCTTCTTTCCTCCCTATCTATGGAAGTTTTGCATCTTGTTGTTGGTTGTCAAAGTTCTTGTTCAGCTTGGGGCACTCTTGAGCGAGCTCTCGCTTCCACCTCCAATTCTCGTATTATACAACTTCACGGCTCTCTTCAGGATCTTCGACAGGGTGATGAATCAGTAACTCAATTTATGCAAAAAGCGAAGGCCTTATTTGATGAATTGGCCGCTGCTGGTCGGCCAGTTTCACTTGAAGATTTCAATTTATATGTGTTTTGTGGTCTTCGGGGAGAGTTTAAAGACTTAGTTACCAGTCTTATTACCAAGGCTGAACCTTTATCATATACAGATCTTCACAGCCATCTCCTCACACATGAATTTCTTCACAAATCTTCTGCTTCCATACATGCTCCTCTGCTGCCCACACCCAGCATTCCATCTTCTGCTCTTGTTGCACAGCGCCAGACTTTTGGCAATTTTGGCCGTAGTAAGGGCCGCTTCAACGGTGGCTGGCGTCCCAACCAGTCCAACAGCAGAGGCAACCGATTTGCTGGCTCCAGACCTGATCACCGCAACTTCCAAAACTCCTCCTTCGGTGACAATAGGCAAGGCTCTTGGCAGCGTAATAGGGGGCAGAATCCACGCTGTCAACTGTGTCAGAATTTCGGCCATACAGCTCCTCATTGCCCTCAATTCCAGCAACGAGGTTATGGCCAACAACCTACTGCCAACCTGGTGCAACACAATCTCTCCTCAACCAGTTCTGTTGATTGGTTTCCAGATACCGGTGCCAATCAACACGTCACACCTGATCTTGCCACCTTGACCGCTTCAGAACCGTACCTTGGTAATGATAATTTGCATGTTGGTGATGGTAAGGGCCTTCCTATATCTCATCTTGGTCATACAAAAATATATACACCACATCGTTCTTTCACCTTATCTAATGTTCTTCATGTTCCTGCAATCACAAAACCTCTGCTCTCTGTTCGGAAATTTTGTCTTGATAATAATGTTTATTTTGAATTTCACCCTCGTGTGTTTTATGTCAAGGATTTCAACACCCATGAAGTCCTTCTCTCAGGTCAGAGTAAAGATGGTCTCTATGCCCTGACCAAGTCTTCCGTCACGTTAGTTCCTCAAGCCTATTGATCTCCCTGCACTTCTGCCTCTGCCGATTTATGGCATCGTCGACTAGGTCATCCTACTTCACGTATCTTTCAATTGTTAATCTCAAAAAATAAGATTATTTGTAACAACAAACGTCTTAATTTTCAATGTCAAAGTTGTCCTTTAGGAAAATCATCGCGTTTGTCTTTAGGACCTACTGGTCACAAAACTTCTACTCCACTTGAATTAATTTTTAGTGATGTATGGGGCCCTGCTCCTCTTTTTTCTTCAGATGGCTATCGTTATTTTGTTATCTTCGTTGATGCTTATACTAAATATGTATGGTATTATCCTCTAGTTGTCAAGTCTGATGTTTACTCTGTTTTTCATCAATTTCAAACTCTTGTCGAACGTCAATTTTCCTTAAAAATAAAATCTGTTCAAACTGATTGGGGTGGTGAATACCGAAAACTATCCACATTTTTTCAGACCATTGGTATTCATCATCATCTGATTTGTCCCCACACTCATGAACAAAATGGAACATTAGAGCGTCGTCATAGGCATATTGTGGAAACAGGTCTTACTCTTTTAGGGCAATGTAAAGCACCTTTTCGATTCTGGAATTATGCTTTTGAAACCTCTGTTTATCTTATAAATCGCATGCCTACTCCTATTCTTGCCCATCGCTCTCCGTTTGATTGTTTATTTCAACGATCTCCTGATTATCATTTTTTGCGTACCTTTGGGTGTCTTTGTTTTCCTTTTCTGCGTCCATATAATAATCATAAATTGGATTTTCGTTCCTCTCCATATGTGTTTTTTGGATATAGTTCCTCGCATCTTGGTTATCGATGTCTTGACATTGCATCTCACCGTATTTATATTTCCCGTCATGTCCGCTTCCATGAACATGTGTTTCCATTTGATAATTCTGAACAGATTGCAAAGGTCTCCACCACAACCCCCAACCCACCCACTACTGTCACCCTCCCAAATTTGCTAAACCACTCATCGCTACCCGCTTTCACTAGCCACCCAAACAGCCCACAATACTCCGCTTTGCCACTCCAAACAGCCACCCGACCACAGCCTCCACCCATCCCTTGGCCATCATCCCATGATTGTTTATCTAACCCTTATGATGCAGGTTCAGATCATCAATTGGTCTCCTCTCCTCATGGTCTTGGGGCACTTTCTAGTCCCTCCTCTGCTTCGCCCTCCCTGGCTAGCACTCATGCCGCTTCAGTCTCTACCTCCAGCCCCTCCTCTACTGACAGTCCTATGCTTGAGGCTACTTCTTTATCATCCTCTCCCGCTGGTCTGCAACTTATGGTTGATTTGTCTTCTTATCAGCTGCCACAGGTCTCCTCACTACAACCATCTTCCCCTGCGTCTCCACTAGCACACAACAGACATCCTATGACTTTTAGACCGCGGCAGCCGAAGACAGCTAATCTAGTTGCTTCCACTGCCGCTACTTCTACCTCCACACGGGTACTGTATTCTCCCTCTTCTGAGCCTTTTGCATTCTCTGATGCTGACCGATATGCAGTTTGGCATAATGCTATGTGTGATGAGATCTCGCTTTACGCGAAAATCTCACTTGGTCTTTGGTTCCATTTCATCCTTCGATGAACGTTGTTGGCAGTAGATGGGTATATCGGATCAAACGTCGTGTTGATGGTAGTATTGAGCGCTATAAAGCGCGCCTTGTTGCTAGAGGTTTTACCCAGCAGGAAGGTATTGATTATTCTGAAACCTTCAGTCCAGTTATTAAGCAAGCCACTGTCCGATTGGTTTTCTCTATTGCGGTTTCGCGAAATTGGAAGATTCATCAGCTTGATATTCATAATGCCTTCCTCAATGGTGTTCTTACTGAAGAGGTCTACATGAAACAGCCTCCAAGTTTCATTGACTCTTCTCTTCCATCTCATGTGTGCAAATTGCACAAATCATTGTATGGTTTGAAACAGGCACCGAAAGCATGGTACACTCGTCTAAGTGATTTTTTGCTCTCCATCGGTTTCCGAGCTTCCAAGGTTGACACCTCCCTGTTTATCTTATCTGATGGTACTAATATCTTTTATCTCCTGGTGTATGTTGATGATATTCTGCTCACGGGTAGCAACTCTGCTATGCTCCATCACCTTATACAGTTACTTAGCTCTGAGTTCAAGCTTCGTGACTTAGGTGTTGTTCACTACTTTCTGGGTATTGAAGTTCAGTCTACCAGTATGGGTTTAATGCTGTGTCAACATAAATATATTCTTGACATCCTCACTCGAGCTGGTATGACTTCCTGCAAACCAGTTGATACTCCAGTCTCCCTTCGAAAGTCATTTTATTATCGGATCATTCATTCTCTGATCCTACACGATTTCGTCAAATCGTGGGTGCTCTTCAATATCTTACCTTCACCCGTCCAGATATATGCTTTGCTGTTAACAGAGTCTGTCAGTTTATGCATGCTCCTACAGATTCTCATTAGGTCGCTGTCAAACGTATTTTACGTTATCTTAAAGGTACGGCATCTTATGGTTTCCATATCACTCGAGGCTCCTCTTTTGCTCTACATGGCTTTACAGATGCAGATTGGGCTGGTAGTATTGATGATCGCAAGTCTACGGGCGGCTATCTTGTCTTTTTTGGTCAGACACTGATTTCTTGGAAATCCGGCAAGCAACGCACTGTTGCTCGCTCCTCTACTAAGGCTGAGTATAAAGCCCTTGCTGATGGTACCGCTGAAGTCATTTGGCTTCAATACTTGTTAACAGATTTGCAGGTTCCCTCAGTCTCTGCCCCTACCATTTGGTGTGATAATCTTGGTGCTACCTATCTCTCAGCAAATCCTATCTTCCATGCTCGTACTAAGCATGTTGAAGTGGATTATCACTTTGTTCGTGACCGTGTTGCCAAGAAAGAAATTCAGATTCGTTTTATTCCCTCTCGAGATCAACTTGCCGATGTCTTCACTAAACCGCTTCCTGTTGCATCCTTTACTACTTTTCGATTCAAGCTTCGGGTTGATCCCCCACCCTCAGCTTGAGGGGGCATATTATAGAATATGATTCTAATATAGGATGTTGTAATCATTACAGTTACTGCAGTGTTCTACTGCCTCTATATAAATAGGAAGGTTGGCTAAGGCACAACCCAACACATTGTATTATTCTCAACTCAAAGCAACTAGAATATAATTTGACTTGGATGCCACCTAAAGTGAAATGTGAATGGTTCTTTAAATGGCTAACCAAAACCCTCTGGTATTGATGGATTTTTAAGAGATGATGAAGAAAGAAATTTTTAAAAATGAGTATTTATACCAAATCTATAATTTATTAAGAGATCATGAAAGAATGTTTTATTTTATTCTATAGGTTATGACAATTAAAGAATCTTTTTAAATGAGTATTGATTGTTCCGATATTTGCAATTACTAGAAGCTTGATTCTTCTTTATCTCTCTATACGACCCATGACCAATCGTTTTCTTTGGAAGTTAGATTTGTACTCTTGAGGAAGGATGAAGGAATGGGTATACACAAGAGTTAAAAGGTTGACAACACAAGTAGTCAATATTAGAAAAAAAATTGAGCGAAACCTCATTCTACAAGCCATGGGTGCAAACAATACTAGTTAAAAGGATAACTTTAGGTTTAATCTTACTGGATAGAATAAAAGGTTTTGAAAGGTAACGAGGCATTGGTGATGGAAGGTAATCTAGGAAATAAAATTATGATTGTCATGGGAGGAACATGGCATAAGGAGGTAGATTTGGTATAAATAACTCTATTTGAGATTCTAGATCTAGAGTGGAATACAATGATAATAAATATTTTAATTGTCATTGCAAAGGCCATGTTTGGTATCATTGTGAGAAGATGAAAGCCGCCTTAGAAGAATTACGAAGTCTAGAGATGTTACGAATACCATGAAAGATGGGAGCAAAGATGATGATGTTCTCATGGATCATAAATGTAATAAGGTTTTGAAAAATTCATGGATTGTAGATTTTGCATGCTACTTTCATATTTATTTATATAAATAATGTTTTGATACTTCCAAAGAATATGATGGAGATTCTATGGTGCTAGTAAATGAAAATAAAATCTAAGTTGCTAGAATTGATAATGTTAAAATTAAGATATATGATGGAGCAATGAAAACCCTTTGTGATGTTAGGCACATGCCAAGACTTAAAAGAAAGAAAGTTTGTGAAACCGAAAATCTTACCATTTTGCGAACTTCTGCTTCCTGCGATTTGTTCCATACACCTCTCGCAGCATCATCCTCATGCTTGGTATCGATTCGCTTGCTCTGAGCAAGGACAAGCAAAGACAGTATTAATTTGTAAGTATACATTCGAAACTGAATTTGAATGTATTTTCTTGCATTCAGTTTTTGTAATGTTAAAGGTTGTCCTTTTCATTATCATTTTTTGCACGTATATATGATGATTGATCCCCCGTGATGTTCAAGAGCAATTGCAAGCCCATTAATTGGCACCATAAGGTCAGTTTTTTCGAAAAGGCTCAGCATATAAGCATACCATTCCATCTGACTTTGGAGCTTTAAAGCGTCCGCCTTGCAATAATTTCACAACAACACCAGATGGTTTCAACTTTTCATTATTAACAATCCTTTTATCCACCCGCATGTCACTCGCTAGTGCCTGCACTATCTCAGGACGGCCATACATTGCAGCCAAGTGCAAAGGTGTATTTCCATCGTAATCCTTCTCATTTATAAGTGCTTCCAGATCTCGATTTCCCAATATTTCTTCCACTGTTTTCCTCTGTCCACTCTCCGCTGCAACATGAAGAATATTCTGTCCTTTTTCGTTGAGAAAATCCATTGGATCGAACCAATAAGTAAGTAGTTCGCGTACTACTTCAAGATTGCCCTTCTGGCATGCAACATGGATGGGTAAGTTGCCTTCGTCGTTTCTTTGTGATGCGGCAACAGGACATCGACTAACCAGGAGTCTTCCTCCAGAAAGGAAGCCCAATGATGCTGCAAGATGAAGGAGATTTCCCCCTTTTATGTCCTCGGGAAGCATTATATCCGGCTTGCCTACCGCTAGTTTTTCTAGTGCAGCATAATTTTAAAATTAGATAATCAATACAAAAAACACAAAATGCATGGAAATAACGTGAATTTTATGCTTTACATAAAATGAAATTATGAAGAATCAGTTTTAATGAGACCAATAATTATACGTGTAACATGTTATTTTTCACGTCGAAATGATGAAAACATGTGATTACCTAAATTTCCTTCCGGCATAGCTTCTATAAGAGAAGCAATCATCTCCTCGTCGCAACTCTCTACTGCCAAGTACAAGGGAGACCTGTCTTCCTTGTTCTTGAGGTAGGAAACTTCTAGGTCTTCATTAACGAGGAAACAGGCCACCTCTCGGCAACCCTTGATGACTGCATCATGCAAAGGGGTGTTTCCTTTATTATTCTTCATCCTCAGCAAGCTAGCAAGTTCAAGTGTTCTATGATGATTTTTCACATGCTTGACGAGATTTTGAATTGTGTCAAACCGTCCAGCCCTGGCAGCCAGATGAAGCGCATTATCACCCTGGAAATTTACCCTGGAGATTAGGAGGGGGAAGTGATGACACAGTAGCTGTATCACATCTTCGCTTCCATGGCTTGCTGCCACATGAAGCAGTGAATTTCCAGAGGCAGCAACATGTTTGAAAATGATATTGAGCACTTCCTCGGATGAAACATGCTCCAGTTTATCGGACAAGAGACCAAACAAGGCATTGAAGTTGTCTTCCTTTGCATAGGTATAAACCTCCTTCTGCAGTATTTTATTTGGCTCACAAGAACCATAATCTGCAATCGGAACTGGGAATTTAACTGCCTTCCATCGTTCAAGCTCCTCATGTACTGGTCTCGGCATATCTATTTGAAATTGCATAGAGAGTTGCAACGTGCTGGAAGATTTGGAAGATTTGTAAGTCTTGAGTGACTTTAACTAAAGAATTCATAGAAAACATGAATGCAAGAGATTTGCTAATTAAAGTATTAGTGAGAGAAAACGTACATTAGCTACATAATTTTCTCTTAATACAATTATTTAGGAGCATATCTATAAATTTTTAAATTCAAGTCAAAATCAAGCTGTTAACGCGTTGTAGATTTTCTAACAGTATTATATAAATTAATAAATTATATGCATAAATATATAAAATTAATATAAATTTTATTAGCGCAAACAATGGATGCCAGTTTGTTAAGAATTTGAATAGAATCTTCAAAAATAATTATCATAGTATAAAAAGAGAAAATAATACATCTATTTAACCTAGTTTAGCCAATTATCTATTCCACAAGCGAAAATGATACCAGGATTTTGTTTGTAATAAAAATTGAGGATATAACAAAAGAAAGAGCAACATTTAAACCCGAAAACCAACTCTACTCATATCATCATAGAATAACAAGAATTACAAACTTGTATTAAGAAGAGAGTAATACTACAATATCCCTAAAGTCTAATAAATACCTTGATTTGAAGATTGATATTTCACAAAAATATAAAGTATTTCTGGTTCCTAGCTTAGTGAATAACCTAACAAAATTGAGTTAAATTAATGCATGTATAGTTTTTTTATAAAAAAAATATATCAATATCAGATTTGAATTTCTCAGTAAAAATTCACAGAAATACTATAAAAAAACATGAGGGAACTATACATAAATTCAAAAGATTCATAAATTGTTTTTTGATGCTTTTAAAATAAAAAAGAAGTTCCTGAACAAATATCCAAACAAAGGGATTGGCCGGCTGGGCCTGACACCAGGCACGCAACAATCGTGCGTGTACAGTGATTAGTTAATTAAAATTCAAAGAGCACAGTGTTAAGCGAATTGAAATTGTAAGACAGGGGAAGGGAAGAGACTTACCTGGTAGAGATGAAGACGTGATGGAGGACTGGTCGACTAGTTACTTTCTTCCTCTGCTTTCACCTCTGTTCTTGCTTTTCTCTGATCGGTTTCTTCCTGTCTGTCCCGTGTTCTGCGTGTGTTTCGCTCTCCTGTGGCCTTCTGTTTTTGCTCGTCTTCTCTGTATTATCTCTGTTCTTGCGTCTGTGTTTTTGTTTGTGGTCTTTGGCCTAGTGTTCTCTGTGTATTATCTGTGTCTCCTCTATGTCCGGTCGTCTCTGTTTTTCCTGGGTTTTTTTCGTTCGTTCGTCCTCTCTGCGTTTGCTTTTGTTTTCCCCAGTTCGTCCGTCCTGGTGCGTTCCATATGCAAGATTGAACATATATAAAATGTTTGTTCCATATGCAAGATTCTTTCGACCATGTTTTGAGGAGAGAATCTTGATGTGGTCCCATAATTTTTATATCAAATCTATTATTTGGCTTTTAGAATTGTACAAAGCTCATAGCCTAGTTTAGAATAAAGCCAGGAAAAACTCTATCCTAGTGTAAGGGTACCAAACCACCTAATACAAATGCTTTAGATACAATAACAATGCGTTTAGCATGTTCTGTATTGCCTCTTCAATTTTATTTAGGGTTTATGCTTCACCTTTAATTATTGAAGGAATCAAGGAAATTTTGGGCTCTTTTTAAAACCATATGATGCCAAAACTTCTTGAAACTTAGTCCAATTACTCTGTGTGACGTGCCTCGATGTAAAATTTTTCTACAATACTATGTAATCAAAGTTGGCTCTGTTCATTGAATAACTAGGAACATCATCCCACAAAACACGCAACCTAGTATAATAATTTGATAAACAAAATTAAGATAAGGAAATGAAATATTATAGTTTTACAATAATATAATTGTTTTTTGCATTATACTTGCCTAATTACAATGTGGTTTTCCCATACATTTCTTACAACCCCCTCATGTTCCTTGTCCCGATAATTTTTTTTTTCTTGTAGTCAAACATTAGTTATTTTTAAAATTTTTTAAAAAACTATATATTAACTCAAAGTATATATTATTTATTTAACCATTAACTTTTCCCAAAAACATCTACTATAATCATACATTTAGAATTATCTTAAAGTTGACTCTATTAAAACAATGGTTTTTCAAAAAAAAAAATTAAGCGTAATTTTATTAAAGAGAAAAACTATAAAAAAAAACACAAAAAGTGTACCTAAGTTGTACATCATCTTATAACCAAATCAAACTGACCTTAGACAATAGGGAAAAAAACAAAAGCTAAAAAAAAATAAAAATTTCTGAAAACAAGACTGCTTGAATAATAGCATAGAAAATCAATTCATCAAAGTCATTTAATGTAAAACTTAAAATAATCCATTACAAATAAATAACTTCAATGGTGAGAGAAAAAACATGACTTCCATTGTGTCGTTGGCTTTTTATGTTGCAATAAGTTTTCTTGATACAGTGTCTCTAGAAGAAGGGATTCTACCTTTTTTGTTTGTGAGATTCATTGTTGTAAATGAGATCATTGCATAATTAGTTGGCATCAAAGGACATACTAATCTCTCTCTTTGTATGATTAATAGAAATGATACTGTGAATCTGAAAGGGCACAGCTTTAGTATCTCCAAATGCTATGTAAATTATGCCAAAAACGCTTTATTCTGTTTCTAAAGGACTCGAGGCTATTGCTCTAAGAGTTGAAGTGCCTATGTTCAAAATCATTTTAAAATTACCTGCATTATTGCATTTTTGTTCCACTAGAAATTGTTTCTGATGTTTTTGACATTTACAAATAATGCAAGGTCCTATCCTGGTACTACTACATCTGCTTGGTGTGGCCTTGTTAAGTTAATTGGGTATTTGCGTAATGTTTCCAGGCTGATGCTTTTGAGAGCCAGCGTGGACAATGCATTGATATCACCTGGAAAGTGATAATTTATTTAAATAAGACAGACTTTACCAAGGTGATGGAAACAATGCTATACTGCCCTGACATATAAATGTATAAATGACATACGAGAGTTGAACTGGTTTTGCTTACACCATTGTGGATAGAACTGCTTATTTCCTTTTCTGAAGAATGTTCTTTGTACGCCTAATTAAACTAGACTCTTTAAATGTTCAATGGTTCTCATCAACCATTTGTCAAAGAAATAAAAAGTCTGTTAATTTTATTGGTTTGCCATTCCAACAGGGGCTGGATCCCCCTTAAATTGTGCATGCAACTTTGTTAGCAAACCTCTTATTTTGGTAGGCAGAGTTTATCTGTGTTGTGACTTCAGATAATAACAATGACTAATTTGGTCAATCTCTCAAAAAGTTTTCTGTATTACTGAGAGTTATAATCCTAATCATCATTTAAGGTTAGTTGACAGAATATCTTTCTTAGTTCATATGAACCAAACCTGCCTCATTCCTCCCCTCATGAGAGGTAGTTAAGTAGTGTATGAGCCCTAGTACTGGTTTCAAGATATGAGTTATCACTGTGTATATGTCTGTACTTAGTTTAGCTGAGAGTTCAAACAAGTGTTTATGGTGTTAAAACTTTTTTCAATCATTATTATAGAATGTAATTATATAGGAAATATTGTAGTCATATTCTTATGTGGTAATCTCCACCTTTACTATTGTATATTGCCCTACTCATATATATAGAAAGGGTTGGCTAACCTATTAGGTTAAGGCCTCCTAATTATTTCTCAACTTGGTATCAGAGCCTCCTAATATTTTCTCTCTTTGCAGCCGGCCCTAATTTTCTCCCCCATGGACTCTCCTTCTGCCGCCGTTGCTCCAACCTCTCCCTCCACCGGTGATGCATCATCACCGGCCAGCCCTCTTCCTGCTGCTGGCTCTGCCGTTCCTCTGCCTCTTATGGGAACACAATATCCAATGGTTCCTCTATCAAACACCCACCATGTTGTGTCGTTGAAACTTACGAACACCAACTATCTTTATTGGAGAATGCAGATGAAGCCATATCTCCTTGGTCAAGGTGTTTTTCAGTTTGTTGACGGCTCCTTGCCGTGTCCTCCATCTCATATGATTGATGCTTCGGCTGATTCTTCTTCTGCCATCAGCCCCTCTTTTCTTCGTTGGAAGCAACAAGATCAACTTATTTTGAGTGCTCTTCTCTCCTCTCTTTCCGTGGATGTGCTGCATCTTGTCGTCGATTGTTCTACTTCACATTGTGTTTGGCGCACGCTTGAGAAGGCACTTGCCTCTCCATCTAATTCTCGGATCATGCAACTACATGGCTCCTTTCAAGACCTTCGGCAAGGTGATGCATCGGTTAGTATGTATATGCAGCAAGCCAAATCGTTATTTGACGAATTGGCTGCTGCTGGTCGCCCAATGTCCCTTGAAGATTTCAATCTCTATGTGTTTCGTGGACTTCGCGGTGAGTTCAAAGACTTGGTAACTAGTCTCATAACCAAGGCTGAACCGCTATCGTATGCTGATCTTCATAGCCATCTCCTTACCCATGAGTTTCTGCACAAGAACTCTTTTCACTCAATGGCTGTCGGTTCATCCTCTTCATCACTGCTGTCTTCTTCTTCTCTGCCGCAGCAGCCACCATTGCTGCCAACACCTCCGAATTCTGCTTATTATGCCATGACTAATCACAGCCGAAACAGGGGACGTTCTAGAGGTAATTGGCGCTCAAACACCAACCGATTTCAGGCCCCAAACAGAGGTCATTCCGCTGCAGATTGGAGGCAAAATCAGTGGCAGAACAGGCGCACCTCTGCTGCAGATTTTCGGCCAAATCAAGGGCAGTGGTCTGGACATGTCCGTTGCCAATTATGTTCCACTCCTGGCCATTCAGCTCTTCAATGCTATCAGTTTCGCAGCAGCACACAGCAGCCCTCTGCTCACCTTGCTGTTGCGAATGATTCTGCTGCAACGACTTGGTTTCCCGACACCGGCGCGAATCAACATGTGACGCCTGATCTTGCAACTCTAACTGATTCTGCTCCTTATCTTGGTAATGATTTCTTGCATGTTGGTGATGGTAAGGCCCTTGACATATCCCATGTTGGACATACTACTTTATATTCCCCCAAACGCTTGTTTACATTAACTAATGTTCTTCGTGTGCCTCACATTACCAAACCGTTGTTATCTGTTCAGAAATTCTGTCGTGATAATCATGTTTATTTTGAATTTCACGATTCTGTGTTTTATGTGAAGGATCTCGTCACCAAGGAAGTTCTTCTTTCCGGTCGGAGTCATGATGGTCTTTATGTTCTCTCCGAGTCCTCGGCTACGTCAGTTCCTCAAGCTTTTTGGTCTCCTTGCATTTCCGCGACTGCCGACTTGTGGCATCGTCGTTTAGGTCATCCAACTCCTCGCATTCTAAATTTGTTAGTTTCTGATAATAAAATTATTTGTACGTCTAAACGATCTTTTACTCAATGTCAAGCATGTCCTTTAGGCAAGTCATCCCGTTTGTCATTACGACCGACAGGTCACAAAACTTCTACCCCACTTGAATTAATTTTTAGTGATGTTTGGGGTCCTGCTTCAATGTTTTCTTCTGATGGTTTTCGTTATTTTGTTATCTTTGTTGATGCGCACACTAAATATATCTGGTATTATCCGCTTGTTGCGAAATCTGATGTATTTTCCACGTTTCAACGTTTTCAGACACTTGTTGAGCGTCAGTTTTCTCTTAAAATTAAATCTGTTCAAACTGATTGGGGTGGTGAATATCGTAAATTAAATACATTTTTTCAAACAATTGGTATTCATCATCGATTAATTTGTCCTCATACTCATGAACAAAATGGCACAGTTGAACGTCGTCATAGACATATTGTCGAAACTGGCCTAACCCTCTTAGGGCAGTGTAATGCCCCATTGCGTTTTTGGAACTATGCTATGGAATCATCGGTCTATCTTATTAATCGCATGCCTACTCCTGTTCTTCAAAATAAATCTCCTTTTGCGTGTCTGTTTCATCGCACTCCTGATTATAATTTTCTACGCACTTTTGGGTGTCTTTGTTTTCCATTTTTACGTCCATATCATGCTCATAAATTAGATTTTCGATCTTCTCCTTGTGTGTTTTTAGGCTATAGCTCGTCTCATCTTGGTTATCGGTGTCTTGATTTAGAGTCTGGTCGTGTCTATGTCTCCCGTCATGTTCGTTTTCATGAATGTGTCTTTCCTTTTCAAAAGTCTGAACAGGTAACAACACCCCCGGTTCCCCCCACTCCACCTACCTATCTTCCATCACTGCAACCCCCTTCCTGTTTTCAGCCTCTTCCTTCCCAACTCGGCAAAACACACAACTCACCTTTGCCCCTTGCCGCAACCCCCCAGCTTGCTCCCCTGCCCGTTGATTTAGCCGACCCTGCCTCACCACCCCACACAACCATACTATCACCACATGCTTGTCTTTCCAATGATTATTGTGCAGGAACAGGTTCTGACTTGCAGGATTCAGTTGCGGCACAACCTCGCACCTCCCCGGCTTTACCTCCTGGTCTGCAACTTTGTGTTGATCTCTCCTCTTATCCTCTTCAGCACATTCCAGGTACAGGTGTTGCTACTCCATGTCCCGCTGCTCCTAAACACCCCATGGTTCTTCGTCCGAGACAGCCCAAGACAGCGCTGATCACCACCACGGCAGCCACCTCTGCTGCTTCCTTCAGTCGGGTATCTTCTCCTCCCTCGCATGAGCCACTTATTTTTCCTGATGCTAACAGATATGAGGCGTGGCATAATGCTATGCGAGAGGAAATTCAGGCCTTACGCGCAAACAGAACATGGACTTTAGTGCCATTTCATCCGTCCATGAATGTTGTTGGTAGCCGATGGGTCTACAAAATTAAACGCAAATCTGATGGTAGCATTGAGAGGTATAAGGCGCGCCTGGTTGCTAGGGGCTTCACTCAGCAAGAAGGTATTGATTACTCAGAAACTTTTAGTCCTGTTATCAAACAGGCAACAGTCCGCTTAGTGTTCTCCATTGCAGTTTCGAGTGGTTGGAAAATTCATCAGCTTGACATTCATAATGCATTTCTAAATGGAGTCCTTGATGAAGAGGTTTACATGAAACAACCTCCAGGTTTTGTTGATTCTGCACTCCCAGGTCATGTATGTCGATTGCATAAATCTCTATATGGGTTAAAACAGGCTCCGCGGGCTTGGTACACTCGTCTGAATGATTTTCTATTATCCATTGGTTTCCGTGCTTCTAAAGTGGATACCTCATTGTTTATCTTCTCGGTTGGTAGTGACATTTGTTATCTTTTGGTTTATGTTGATGATATTCTACTTACGGGTAATAATGGAACTCTGCTACAACGACTCATTCAGCTACTGAGCTCTGAATTTAAACTTCGGGATTTGGGTGATGTTCATTATTTCTTGGGTATTGAAGTGCAGTGTACTAGTCTGGGACTTATGCTTTGTCAACATAAATATACACTTGATATCCTCACACGAGCTGGTATGTTATCCTGTAAACCAGTTGATACTCCTATTTCGGCATCCAAAGCCACCATTATGCCGGATCCATTGTTTTCTGATGCTACTCATTTTCGGCAACTTGTTGGTGCTCTCCAATATCTCACTTTCACACGCCCGGATATTTGCTTTGCTGTTAACCGGGTCTGTCAATTTATGCATGCTCCTACAGAATCCCATTGGGCTGCCGTGAAACGCATCTTGCGTTATCTCCGTGGTACGGCATCACATGGTTTACATATTACTCGCAGCTCTTCCTTTGCTTTACACGGTTTTACAGATGCATATTGGGCAGGTAGTATTGAGGATAGAAAGTCTACAGGTGGTTATCTTGTGTTCTTTGGTCAGATGCCAATTTCATGGAAATCGAGTAAGCAACGCACTGTTGCTCGTTCTTCGACGGAAGCTGAGTACAAAGCCTTAGCCGATGGCACGGCTGAAGTTATCTGGCTTCAGTACTTGTTAACGGATCTTCAGATTCCGACTCATTCTGCTCCTATTATCTGGTGTGACAACCTTGGTGCCACGTATTTGTCCGCAAACCCTATATTTCATGCTCGCACAAAACATATTGAGATTGATTATCATTTTGTCCAAGATAGAGTTGCGAAGAAGGAGATTCAGATTCGTTTTATTTCCTCTCAGGATCAACTTGCCGATGTCTTCACTAAGCCACTTCCTGCTGCTTCATTTACTACTTTTAAATTCAAGCTTCGGGTTGATCCTCCACCCTCAGCTTGAGGGGGCGTATTATAGAATGTAATTATATAGGAAATATTGTAGTCATATTCTTATGTGGTAATCTCCACCTTTACTATTGTATATTGCCCTACTCATATATATAGAAAGGGTTGGCTAACCTATTAGGTTAAGGCCTCCTAATTATTTCTCAACTATCATAAATTGTTTTGCAGATATAATTGATGAATTGGTGAAGAATAGGAAAGAGATAGAGGCTGTATATTTTGCTTCTGAATCTGGTTTGACGAAAAGATTTTCTCCTGTATCTCTACTCAAGTCATATCTTAAGAATTCCAAGAAGATCACCACTACTGTCTTGAAGAATGGCAATTATAGTGCAGCTGCAACGGTGTGTCTAATCTCTATCTACATTGTGTAATTCTAATGACATGAAATATTTGAGTCTTATTAATTTTTTTGCAGGATGAGTCAAGTACCTTGGAGTTGAATTCTATTAAAGCAATCATCAAATGTGTGGTAGATCATAAGCTTGAATCAGAATTTTCCCTTGACAGCTTGAGAAAACGGGCTTCTCTGCTTGAAAAAACCAAAGCAGAGAGGAAGAGGGGTACGTCAACTGCCACTGCTACCAAGTCTCAAAACAAGCGAGGCCATGGTGCAGGTGGTGGCCGGGACAGTGGACCTACTCCTTATCGACAAGCCAAAGCTGCCAAATTTTCAAACAATTATTCCTCTTTTTTTTTTCTTCTCATCCTACTTTACTCTTTCCTCATCTTGAAAAACATGTTGGTCATGCGAAATTTCAAAGTTGTACTTTAATTTATTAAAATATCAAATTCATTATTTATTATTTTGATTTTTTTATTTTTGTTCTTGATCATTTTGTGAAATTTTGAGTTATCTTTAATTTTATCCTTTAATCTCAATTTGTGATATATTATGTTTTTTTCAATTTAATTCTTATTATTTTTGATAGTTTTATTTTTTGAGTGTTTTTGTTAAATTGAATTTTCTTTTCAATTTCACCATTCAATTAAAAATAAAATTTATTTTTTATTTTAATTTTGATTCTCATTACTTCAATTACCATTTTTTTTTAATCTCTATATAATTGAATTTTTTTTTTTATTTTTAAGTTTTATCAAAAACGCACGCGATTAGTTGTTGTCAAACTATCTAGTGCTCAGAATTCGCAAGTCAAGTACCCTGCAATATGAAAGAACTCTGAAAAGACACACCAGAGACATGCATGTTCTGCTTTATATATAACCAAAGTCGTTACAAGAAAGAAGAGAAAGAGCTTATCTATTTGTTACAAGAGATACAAATTACATGAGATTTAAATACAAGATAAAATGCCCTCCCGTTTGCAAGCTATTCTCTACCCATCCTTCTTTTCATTCGAGCCATGAATATAAGATAATATTGAATTTGCAGTTGAAAACATCAATCCACAGGACCAAACTAATATTGAATTTGCAGTTGAAAACATCAATCCACAGGACCAAACTAATAGGGTAAAACAAAGATAGGCTTGTATTGTGATGATGGTTATGAAAAATACAGTACGTTCTTGCACCGTGATTGCCAGGATGAATGTATATGCTAAACCCATGCAGAGAAGGGAGTAAAAATTAAGATATGTCGCCATGTCCATGCTTATTCTTACATTACCGGTACGACCTAATGATATCTGACAAAGGATTATAGCGGCGATGAGGGAGAAATTCATAGCTAGCATGTCAAAAAAAATATAAGCTCTCATCAGATTTTTTGAACTACCACTGCTCAGATGAGAACCTGATCCAGGCACAGTGATAGCACCAGCGAAGGTTACTCCAGCTACCAGTACTGCCACCACGAGAAGATTCCCTACCCCTCTGTTCCGTTCCTCCGTCGTTAACGTCGTTAAATCAAAGTTAAGATTCTTGTCACCTGCCTCCACCAAAACTTTTGATACCTCACGCTGAACAACAAAGTGTTAATTAGAAAATAATATGGTAAACAAATTATATAAAGCATCATGACAATGTTAGCTTAATGTCCCATAATAACGAAGAAGGAATTCATCGCTATATATTTAGTAGATCAGCGAGGCATTCCATATTTTTTAGCAAGTAAAGAACTTTATTTCCACTTTGGATTAATCAAATTTTAGGTAATTAAAAGAAATCTATCATTCCCTTTTCTATAAAGTTGCGACATGGACAGAATGTGGATGTGAAAGTTTTTGCTATACTAGAATATATTTACTTAAATCACCTGATTAGCTTCTTATGTGGACGAAACCCTCTGGTATTGATGAATATAAAAGAATTAAATGTGACTGAGGTTTTGACAATTAAAAATTCTTTTTAAATGAGTATTGATTGTTCCTATATATGCAATTACTAGAAGCTGGATTGTGGAGTATAATGCCATTACTAGAAGCTTATTGGCATATGGAAAAAACTAGAGAGTATTTATGCTTCTAGACCCATGACTAATCGTTTTCTTTTGAAGTTAGATTTGTACTCTTGAGGATGGATGAAGGAATGGGTATACACAAGAGTTAAAAGGTTGACAAAAATTCATGGATTGTAGATTTTGCGTGCTACTTTCATATTTATTTAATGAAATAATGTTTTGATACTTACAAAGGATATTATGGAGATTCTATAGCGCTTGTAAATGATAATAAAATCCAAGTTGCTAGAATTGATAATGTTAAAATTAAGATATATAATGGAGCAATGAAAACCCTTTGTGATGTTAGGCACGTTCTAATATTTGTGTGTTTGAAAGTGTAATATTGGTTGTTTTTTATAATATTTTTTATTTTAAAATATATTAAAATAATATTATTTATTTATTTTTAAAATTTTATTTTTACATATTACCTTTGAAAAATATAAAAAACCATATTAATTTTAAACAAAAAATTAATCAATTTTTTTTAAAAAAATACTTTCAAAACAAAATTCTAAACATAAAGTTAGTTGTGGTGCGTTCTTGGAGATTAATAATAATTTGTATAAGTTGATATAAAGTGCAGTTTAAGTCGAAGCATAAGATAAAGTGCAGTTTTAGTGAAACCGAAAATCTTACCATTTTGCGAACTTCTACGTCCTGCGATTTGTTCCATACGCCTCTCGCAGCATCATCCTCATGCTTGGTATCGATTAGCATGCTCTGAGCAAGTACAAGCAAAGACAGTATTAATTTGTAAGCACACATTCGAAACTGAATTTGAATGTATTTTCTTGCAATCAGTTAAGGTTGTCCTTTTCATTATCATTTTCTCCAAGTATATATGATGATTAATTTGGAGTATGATCCCCCGTGATATTCAAGAGCAATTGCAAGCCCATTGGCACCATAAGGTCAGTTTTTTGAAAAGGCTCAGCATATAAGCATACCATTCCATCTGACTTTGGTGCTTCAAAGCGTCCGCCTCGCAATAATTTCGCAACAACACCAGATGGTTTCAACTTTTCATTATTGACAATCCTTTTATCCACCCGCTTGTCCCTCACTAGTGCCCGCACTATCTCAGGACGGCCATACATTGCAGCCAAGTGCAAAGGTGTATTTCCATCGTAATCCTTATCATTTATAAGTGCTTTCATATCTCGATTTCCCAATATTTCCTCCACTATTTTCATCTGTCCACTCCCCGCTGCAACGTGAAGAATATTCTGTCCTTTTTCGTTGAGAAAATCCATTGGATCGAACCAACAAGTAAGTAGTTCGCGTACTACTTCAAGACGGCACTTCTGGCATGCAACATGGATGGGTAAGTTGCCTTCGTCGTTTCTTTGTGATACGGCAACAGGACATCGACTAACCAGGAGTCTTGCTCCAGAAAGGAAGCCCATTGATGCTGCAAGATGAAGGAGATTTCCCCCTTTTATGTCCTCGGGAAGCATTATATCCGGCTTGCCGACCGCTAGTTTTTCTAGTGCAGCATAATTTAAAAATTAGATAATCAATACAAAAAACACAAAATGCATGGAAATAACTTGAATTTTATGCTTTACATAAAATGAAATTATGAAGAATCAGTTTTAACGAGACCAATAATTATAAGTGTGACATGTTATTTTTCACGTCGAAATGATGAAAACATGTGATTACCTAAATTTCCTTCCGGCATAGCTTCTATAAAAGAAGCAATCAACTCCTCGTCGCAACTCTCTACTGCCAAGTACAAGGGAGACTTGTCTTCCTTGTTCTTGAGGTAGGAAACTTCTAGGTCTTCGTAAAGGAGGAAACAGGCCACCTCTCGGCAACCCTTGATGACTGCATCATGCAAAGGGGTGTTTCCTTTATTATTCTTCATCCTCAGCAAGCTAGCAAGTTCAAGTGTTCTATGATGAATTTTCACATGCTTGACGAGATTTTGAATTGTGGCAAACCGTCCAGCCCTGGCAGCCAGATGAAGCGCATTATCACCCAGCAAATTTTTCCTGGTGATTAGGAGGGGGAAGTGATGACACAGTAGCTGTATCACACCTTCGCTTCCATGGCTTCCTGCCACATGAAGCAGTGAATTTCCAGAGGCAGCAACATGTTTGAAAATGATATCGAGCACTTCCTCTGATGAAACTCGGTCCCGTTTATCGGACAAGAGACCAAACAGGGCATTGAAGTTGTCTTCCTTTGCATAGGTATAAACCTCCTTCTGCAGTATTTTATTTGGCTCACAAGAACCAAAACCTGCAGGCTTCGGAACTGGGAATTTAACTGCCTTCCATCGTTCAAGCTCCTCATGTACTGGTCTTGGCATATCTATTTGTACTTGCATAGAGAGTTGCAACGTGCTGGAAGATTGTATAATGTCGGTTGAGTGCTCCATCTCTTCTTGAGTGACTTAACTTTGCTGCGGTTGTATCTGTGGTAATTACATGTCTTGTTATCAGTGTTAAGTGGAATTGAAATTGTAAGAGTGGGGAAGGGAAGAGACTTACGTACCTGGTAGTTCTGGAGATGAAGAGGTGAGAGAGGACTGGTCGACTAGTTACTTTCTTCCTCTGCTTTCACCTCTGTTCTTGCTTTTCTCCGATCGGTTACTCCCCTGGTCGTCCTCCTCTTTGCCCAGGGATCAGTGTTATAAACTGTGAATGTTTTTGTCTGTATCGCGAATTACTGTAGAAATGTTTTTCTCGTGGATTGGAGTGTTTTGGGTTTAATAATGCTAAAAGCACTATAGTTAGGGAGACATAATGATAGGCGTAGAGGATAAAGCTTTTTAATCCGTTTATTCGGTTTGGTTTGGTTTTTTTGATTAATTCTTTTTTGGTTTTCTCGGTTTAATTGATTGGTCGGTTTTTTTGAACACCCTTATCCTCAAGTGTGGTTAAAGATTGCTACAAGTGAGGGACCTAAAAAGAATCGAATTTATAGTTTGCCTATAACATTGATCCAATAATTGATGGAGTGTTGCATTGTTTCAACTCTACACACACCATATGTCGACCCAAGCTATTCTTCATAGGAATTTGAATAGATTGTGCATAAAAATATTTAGAAATAAGTGGTTGTTGAGTTGGAGAAGAAGAGTGCACAACTCCTATAATAAAATAGGATATTTGGGCTCAACTAAGTGCAATTATTGATGGACCTTTTTCTCCCCTTCCTAAACCTTCAACATCTTTGATTTGATATATTAGATACACTTCACCTTGTTAATTTGATTGTGTTTCAATTGAAACATGGTTTCCTACTATTATTTTTTATTGTTTCTACTTTTATTAATGTTTATGTATTAAATTTTTTCTATCTCATTTTTGTGTACCATTCATATAAATTTCCCACTTGAATCTTCTAACTATGAAATCAAATAAGTACTAGTTATCCATTTAATATTATATATTACAAAATTTGTACAAGTAAACTTTTAGAGATGTCTTTTGTTGTGGTTGTGAGTTTAATGTGAGCAATTATTGGATTGAGGATCATAACAAACAAAATAAAAAAATTGAAAACTCCAACAGAATCATCAATGGAATCAATATTCCATCGGCATTTATGTTGGCAAATCGACTGGAATGTTCGTAAACATTCTAGAAATTTTGGTAAAACTTACAGAATATGTAAGAACTTTTCAACAAAGTCGCTAATTGAATATTCAATAAAAAAAAATAAACGGTGATGGAATTAGTGATAGCTTTCAAGTTTTTTTTTTATTATTATTATTTCGCTTGGAATTTCCAATTCCAAAGTATTTTTTGATGAAAAATGGGTAGCAAGAGCTGATTTTTAGGTGCAAATATTCTCTTGATGATTCTATTAGTATATAAAATTGCCGATAAAATAAAAAATATAATGAGTTATTTTCGACGGTAGTATCCCATCATCGTTTTCATTAGCAATTTCAACATCAACAGAATGTTCTCTATATACCGATGAAATATTTCTTCTGTATTTTCCAGTTCGTTGTAGTGCATTAGGAATTACTTTATAAATAAATATATATAAAAACTCATGTGCATAATATTCTTAAAATTTATAATAAATATTCAATCTGAGTAAAATGTCTAATGTTTTTCTTAAGAAAAAATTACATTAAAAAATTCTATGTTTTAATTGTGATTTCACTTTCCCTTTGTACTTCAAAAAGTTATACTATATATATTACTGTTTATATAATTGATATCAATTTTAATACTAAGTTAGAAAATTGCAAACTCAATAAAAAAAAATAGTCTAAAAATATTACAAGTTTGTTATTATAATTTATGCAATGTCAAAAGTGTCGTTATAAATGAAATATTAGAAATTCGCAGCTCCACTCTATGGCATTTAGAAAATGTAAACATGAATTAATGAAAAATGCATCACAAAATCCTTATTTTTTTTCCTTGTATATGAAGTCAGACTAATCCCTCGTATCCATACAGTACTCTAAATACAGGGATTGTTGTTACCTAATTTTTTATCTATATTTTTGATAAAATTTTCTAAAAATTTAAAAATAAAGAAAAATAACAAAAATTTTAAAAAATATGTTTTTAATATATTTGTATCGTTTTTAGTATTTTCAACGTCATCTAAAAAAAGAATTTAATTTTTTAAAGGTTTTTGGAACGCGTTTGACTTTTCACACATCATTTTTAAAATCATTGATTTTTTCTCTTTGAGTCGATGTTGATATTACTCGTTTTAAAAATACAAAAAAATTAAAAAAAATCAAATTTATATAAAAAAAAAAAATTAAAGGACCAATTTTAAGGTCCAAACAAGATTTTACCTCTATACAGCAGCCTTCACACAAGGGTAATTTTAAATATAGGGGGGGAGGGAGAAGAAAACAGAAACCAGACCCGACCATCTCCTTCCCTGGTTGTCCCCCTCAACCGGCCGCCAGCCCCACGCCCTCCTTTTTAATTTTTTTTTTTCTCTCTTCTCCCTCATTCGGCCGCCAGCCCCACTATCCCCCCCTTTTTAATTTTATTTTTTTTTTCTCTCTTCTCCCTCATTCGGCCGCCAGCCCCACTACCCCTCTTTTTAATTTTATTTTTTCTCTTCTCCAGCCCCACCACCCCCTTTCTTGAAACTTAGTCCAATTACTATTTGTGATGTCTCTCGGTCTAAAATTTTTTCACAATACCATGTCATTAAAGTTGGTTCTTTTCATTGAATATCTAAAAATATCATGCCGCAAATCACGCAACCTAATATATTAATTTGATAAACAAAATTAAGATAAAGAAATGATATTATAGTTTTACAATAATATAATTGTTTTTTGCATTATTCTAACCTAATTGCAATGTGTTTTCCAACACATTCCTAACAACCCCCTCATTTTCGTTATCCCAGCAATTTGTTTTCCTTATAGTCAATTCATACATTACTTATTTTTAAAAATTTTAAAAAACTATATATTAACTCAAAATATATATTATTTATTTAACCTTTAACTTTTCCCGAAAACATATACTATACTCATAAATCTAGAATAATCTTAAAGTTAACTCCATTAAAACAATGGCTCTTTAAATTTATATTTTAAGTGTAATTGTATTAAAGAGAAAAACTTTAAAAAAAAAAAAACACAAAAAGTATATCTAAGATGTACATCATCTTGTAACCCAAATCAAACTGACCTTAGACAAAGGGGAAAAAAAAAAACCTAAACAAAGCTAAAAATTTCTAAAAACAAGACTGCTTGAATAACAGCGTAGAAAATCAATTCATCAAAGTCATTTAATGTAAAACTTAAAATAATCTATTACAAATAAATAACTTCAATGGTGAGAGAAAAAACATGACTTCCATTGTGTCGTTGGCTTTTTATGTTGCAATAAGTTTTCTAGATGCAGTGTCTCTAGAAGAAGGGATTCTACCTTTTTTGTTTGTGAGATTCATTGTTGTAAATGAGATCATTGCATAATTAGTTGGCATCAAAGGACATAACAATCTCTCTCTTTGTATGATTAATAGAAATGATACTGTGAATCTGAAAGGGCACAGCTTTAGTATCTCCAAATGCTATGTAAATTATGCCAAAAACGCTTTATTTATTCTGTTTCTAAAGGACTCGAGGCTATTGCTCTAAGAGTTGAAGTGCCTATGTTCAAAATCATTTTAAAATTACCTGCATTATTGCATTTTTGTTCCACTAGAAATTGTTTCTGATGTTTTTGACATTTACAAAAAATGCAAGGTCCAATCCTGGTACTACTACATCTGCTTGGTGTATGGCCTTGTTAAGTTAAGTGGGTATTTGCGTAATGTTTCCAGGCTGATGCTTTTGAAAGCCAGCGAGGACAATGCATTGATATCACCTGGGAAGTGATAATTTATTTAAATAAAACAGACTTTACCAAGGTGATGGAAACAATGCTATACTGCCCTGACAATTGAATGTATAAATGACATGCGAGAGTTGAACTGGTTTTGCTTACACCATTGTGCATAGTACTGCTTATTTCCTTTTCTGAAGAATGTTCTTTGTACGCATAATTGAACTAGACTCTTTAAGTGTTCAATCACAAGTTTGTCAAAGAAAAAAAAAGTCTGTTAATTATATTGGTTTGCCATTCCAACAGGGGTTGGATCCCCTTTAAATTGTGCATGCAACATTGTTAGCAAACCTCTTTTTTTTTTTTTTTGTTTTATCTCATGACTGGATATGATGCCCATGCCTGTAACGCTGATTACCTTTATATGGAGCTCAAGCTGGATGTGATTTCCGTGCTGTGAGTTTTAAATGGTTTGGCTATCGAGCATTGTATTCTTTCCACTTCTTTCCTTGATTGGAGTCGCCATTGGGTGCCTATGCTTGTTTTTTTGCTAAATTTTGGTTAATCAAACCAATTTCGTTTGCTGCTTGCACTTTTTTAGGTGTAGAATCTTCTTATTAGAAGGAAGAAATGAATAACAAGGAACATGTTAATTAAAGAATTCATTGATCTATTATCAATTAATAGATTGGCTAAAAATCACAACAATTTAGTAATCATGCTAAAAATCCAATTTAGTAAGAACATGGCTATAATGGGTAACAATTAGCTAGCCCTTGTAATTGATAGACGTCATTCTTTTGGCCTCAAGAGGTCTGAAAATAACTCACAAACATTCAGACCAATGGAGAAGCTTGTATTAGATGTTCTATAAAATGGTTATTCATCATCTAATTCTCTATATAAACAAATAACTACACATGGATAGAGCAATAATGTCCCCTTATAGCTCATAATATTGCCACCTTTTCTGAATGTTATTGCCTCTCCTAGCACAACCTCATAGTCAATTTTTTATGCGTAATGACAAGATTAGACGGTAATAGATAGTTTGTCTAAAGTCTAGTTAGATAATATTGTCTCCTTCTGAAAATATATATTTTTTTATTAGAACTTAAATTTATTTAATGCTGATTTAAGGACAATTTTACTAGAAATAAAAAAACACAACTTATCACAATAATATTATGGTAATTAATAACACCATTTAGGCTTTGACTGATTAGCTCAATCAAAACTAAAATGAGCTCAAATAAAGTTGATCAAGCAATTATTTTTATCAAGATTCCTATGAGATAAGTCCTAGGATATCCTTCAATAATAAGCATTTTAATATGAATGTTTGGAAGTTTTCAGCCACACTCTAAGTATCACATCTCCACACAACATGCACAATAATAATTTGAACATAATTTGGATATAATCTTCCAAGTGATGAGTAGATGTTCAATTTTACGATAAAATATTTCATTTTATTGGTTTAAAGCAAGGCTTTTGGGAATAAAATTAAGTCTTTAAGAACTTGTGAACTAGTTTCTAATTTTAGTTGTCGTTATTTTTTATTTTAATTTGGTTCTTTCATATATATTTTTTTTAAATTATCTTGATAGTTTTATTCTTAAATATAAGGGTCCCATAATATTAAGAAAAAGATATGATGCTTTATTGGTATCTAATTTATCAAAATATATTTAAATTAAGTTGATTTAAAGCAATTAGGTCTTAAGGGACTGGATTCGATTATGAAACAAATATGGGGAATTGAAAGTAATAGGTATAGTTAAAAAGATGCAATAGCTTTGGTGGTGCATGCAACCTTTTTTAGCGGCCAAGCCACCCTTCCATGGTGGCGATCGATGCATCTTAGAATTCTTTTCCTGCAGGGGTAACACATGTATTCTTATTTGTAGTGGTGTATCGTTGTTGCTATTTTCTTTATTGTTTTCCATATTTTCCCTCTCTTCTCTTTAAAATTCTTGCTAGCTATTTTAAAATTCAGAGTTATCTTCTTGTTTTAGTATTATTTCAAATTTGATCCCTTTTTTTATTACTAAGTTTTTGTTCTAGATCTTTTTCAAAAATGTAAAATTGTTTTCAATTTTCTCATTCAATAAAAAATTACAAGTTGTCCTTTTTTTTTAATTTGGCCCATATTTTTTTAATTCTTATTTTTAGTTTTTGATTCTACAGTGAAATTAAATTTTCCTTTCAATTTCATAATCTAAATTGTTTTTATTTCTTATTCTATTATTATTCTTTTGATTATTATTTTTTATTTATTTTAGAGCTTTTTGTAAAATTAATTTTTTTAATTTATTTCTTCAGCATGTGGTTAGTTAGGAATTAGACTCCATGTTTTTTTCTTGATAGGATGATCATGGTTTGGTTTGATGAACCAGTTCATATAATTTCCTGCAGAAAGATCTCTGAAAGGACACACCAGAGACATGCATGTTCTGCTTTATATATAACCAAAGTCGTTACAAGAGAGAAGAGAAAGAGCTTAATATCTATTTGTTACAAATTACATGAGATTTAAATACAAGATAAAATGCCCTCCCGTTTGCAAGCTATCCAGTTTGAATTGGATGTGATCCTTGTTGTGCGGAATTCGAGACCGGTGATGTACTGATCATTGCTCATCGGAGGGGTAAGCACACTGAGACACAATATTTAACGTGGTTCGGCAAATTGCCTACATCCACGGGAGAGGTTCATTTTATTTAGAGATAGAGAAAGAATACAACACATGGAGGAGGATCACATTCACTCAACTCCCATCTCTCATTGCTGCATAGGGCAGCAGCTGCATAAGGCAGCAGGGCTGCTGGTGGCAGCCCTTCTCTTTCTTTCTCTTTTCTTCTCTCTACATGTCTCACAACTCTCACATTTTGCTCTCTTTCTTAGTGCCTATTTATAGGCATCAATGGCAGCTCCTCTTGCTCCTTTGTCATCAATGGTGGCTGCCAAACTCATCTCTTCTTCAACAAAGGTGGCTGCCAAAGTCAAGGTTGGTGGTTGCCACCAACAAACCTCCTTCTTTGACAATGTCAACATAATTGGCAATATTCCAACAATCACCCCCTTTGCCATTTATGTGGGCAATTGTCATCTTGCTTCTTCAGCACACGCTCTCTGGAGCGTTCTGAAATGGGCTCCTTTTATGGCCCTCACACCTTCTCTAAGGTGTCTCCGCTTGTCGTTATGCGACGGTCTAAACTAGGGCTCCTATCGTGGCTCATAGTTTGGCACATATAATTGGGTAAACATGTGCACCTTCTTCTTTTTCATCTCCATCGACCACCATGATGACCTTTAAATGCCTCCTGATCGGGCAATCTCTCTTTAATAATTCACCATTGTCATTTTTGGTCTCGAATCTCAACGATCAGACCATACCATTGCATCCGGAATGATCAAATTAGCTGGAAACATGTCTTGAATCGTCCAAATCGCACTTCAGACGGCTAAGATTTGATCAAAACAATTTTGGCCTGATCAACAGCTTAGATTCAATCCCAGATCCGGTTGCACGTAGGATCAGCTACACTAGATCCTATCCCTCAGCTCGCGGCTCGACTCGACTCCAACTCAGCTCGGCTCCACTCGGCTCGGCCCGCGGCTGATGACATGGCAGGTGGGTCCCACTATGCTGACATGTCAGTTGACTGGTCAATGGCTTGCTGACTGTGTATGCTGATGTCATCCTTGCATCATGTTGATGTCATCCTTTGCATGGTACTGTTCATGATAACGTCACTGTTCATACTGTATTCGGGTCGGGTCAACTCATCCAGGTGAAGAAGACGCGTGGGGCACGTTTGCGCGCGTGGGCAGACGCCTTGCCGGAGAGTGATGGAAAGTGCGGCCATGTCCGACGTCTGATTTTGACGCCGTTTTCACCAGTGGCTTCGTATCGTCCTCCTCTACACGGTGGGATGGTTAAAACACAATTTTGACAACTTTCATTTTTGAGCAACGATCAAACACCACTTTAAACCAAAAAGCTCTAATACCATTTGTTGTGCGGTATCCGGGACCGGTGATGTACTGATCATTGCTCATCGGAGGGGTAAGCACACTGAGACACAATATTTAACGTGGTTCGGCAAATTGCCTACATCCACGGGAGAGGTTCATTTTATTTAGAGATAGAGAAAGAATACAACACGTGGAGGAGGATCACATTCACTCAACTCCCATCTCTCATTGCTGCATAGGGCAGCAGCTGCATAAGGCAGCAGGGCTGCTGGTGGCAGCCTTTCTCTTTCTTTCTCTCTTCTTCTCTCTACATGTCTCACAACTCTCACATTTTGCTCTCTTTCTTAGTGCCTATTTATAGGCATCAATGGCAGCTCCTCTTGCTCCTTTGTCATCAATGGTGGCTGTCAAACTCATCTCTTCTTCAACAAAGGTGGCTGCCAAAGTCAAGGTTGGTGGTTGCCACCAACAAGCCTCCTTCTTTGACAATGTCAACATAATTGGCAATATTCCAACAATCCTATTCCATCTTCCTTTTCATTCGAGGCATCAATTTGAAGGGATTTGCTTGCAGAAAAGACAATGTTGATTTTGCAGTTGAAACCATCAATCCATAGGAATAAACTAATTGGATAACAAAAAGACAGGCATGGAATGTGATGGTGATTATGAAAGATCTAGTGTGTTCTTGCACCGTGATTGCCAGAATGAATGTAAATGCTAAACCCATGCAGAGAAGGGAGTAAAAATTAAGAAATGTCGCAATCTCCAAGTTTGATGTTGCACAACTGGTATGACCTATGATACCCGACAAAGGATTATAGCGGCGATGAGGGAGACATCCATAGCTAACATGTCAAGATAAATATAATATCTCATCAGCTTTTTTGAACTACCACTGTTAAGATCACAACCTGATCCAGGCACAGTGATAGCACCAGCGAAGGTTACTCCAACTACCAGTACTGACACCACGAGAAGATTCCCTACCCCTCTGTTCCGTTCCTCCGTCGTTAACGTCGTTCTTGGTAAATCACACTCAGAAACTTTTGTTGTCCAACTCAGTCTTATCAGCTGCCTCCACCAAAACTTTTAATACCTTACGCTGAACAACAAAGTGTTTATTAGAAAATATATGGTATGCTAATTATATAAAGCATCATGACAGTGTTAGCTTAATATCCCATAATAACGAAGTAATTCATCACTATTTAGTAAATCAGTGAGATATTCCATATTTTTTAGCAAGTAAAGAACTTTATTTCCATTTTGGATTAATCAAATTTAAGGTAATTAAAAGAAATCTATCATTCCCTTTTCTATAAAGTTGCAACATGGACAAAATGTGGATGTGAAAGTTTTTGCAATACTAGAATATATTTACTTTATTCAATCACTTGATTAGGTTCTTATGTGGACCAAAGCAACTAGAATATAATTTGACTTGGATGCCACCTAAAGTATTGATGGATTTTTAAGATATCATGAAATAAATTTTTTATATGTTTTGTTTTATTCTATAGGTATAAAAGAATCAAATGTGACTGAGGTTTAGACAATTAAAAAATCTTTTTAAATGAGTATTGATTGTTCCTATGCAATTACTAGAAGCTGGATTGTGGAGACTAATGCCATTACTAGAAGATGGATTGTGAAGCTTATTGGCTATAAGAGATAATTAATGAAGTTATTTTATTGGCATATGGAAAAAACTAGAGAGTATTTATGCTTCTAGACCCATGGCTAATCGTTTTCTTTTGAACTTAGATTTGTACTCTTGAGGATGGATGAAGGAATGGATATCTTTCAAGAGTTAACAGGTTGACAACACAAGTAGTCAATACTAGAAAACAATATTGAGGATAAAGAGCGAAACCTCATGCTTAAATGATCTAACTATAATCTTACTGGATAATGAAAGGTTTTGAAAGTAGAAAACAATGTCAAAAGGTAACGAGGCATTGGTTATGGAAGCAAAGATGATGATGTTCTCATGGATCATAAATGTAATTCATGGATTGTAGATTTTGCATGCTCCTTTCATATTTATTTAAAGAAAAAATGTTTTGATACTTACAAAGAATATGATGGAGATTCTATAGCGCTCGTAAATGATAATAAAATCTAAGTTGCTAGAATTGATAATGTTAAAATTAAGATATATAATGGAGCAATGAAAACCCTTTGTGATGTTAGGCACACTTTAATATTTGTGTGTTTGAGAGTGTAGCATTGATTATTTTTTATAATATTTTTTATTTCAAAACATATTAAAATAATGTTATTAATTTATTTATTTTTAAAATTTTATTTTTTATATATTAGCTTTGAAAATATAAAAAAAACATATTAATTTTAAATAAAAAATTAATCAATTTTTTTTTAAATACTTTCAAAACACAATTCCAAACATAAAGTTAGTTGTGGTGCGTTCTTGGAGATTAATAATAATTTCTATAAGTTGATATAAAGTGCAGTTTAAGTCGAAGCATAAGATAAAGTGCAGTTTTAGTGAAACCGAAAATCTTACCATTTTGCGAACTTCTACGTCCTGCGATTTGTTCCATACGCCTCTAGCAGCATCATCCTCATGCAAAGGTGTATTTCCATCGTAATCCTTCTCATTTATAAGTGCTTCCAGATCTCGATTTCTCAATATTTCATCCACTATTCTCATCTGTCCACTCCCCGCTGCAACGTGAAGAATATTATGTCCTTTTTCGTTGAGAAAATCCATTGGATCGAGCCAATAATTAAGTAGTTCGCGTACTACTTGAAGATGGCCCTTCTGGCATGCAACATGGATGGGTAAGTTGCCTTCTTCGTTTCTTTGTGATGCGGTATTATAGAATGTATATCATGTATATCTATACATAGGATATTAATGTAATGTAGGATTAATCCAATGTTGTAATCCCTATGGTTACTACTGTATTCTGCCCTACATATATAAATAGGAAAGGTTGGCTAAGGCTAAACCTAAGACATTCAATAATTCTCAACTTGGTATCAGAGCTAGGTTAAATTAAAACACTTAGCCGGCAGCCTTCTCTTTCTCTACAGCAATGGATTCTTCTCAGCCGGCAGCCTTCTCCTCCTCTGCAGCAGCCCCTGTTGTCCCACCTCCTTCGCTACAATTTTCTTCTTCAGCCGCAGGACAGCTCTCTTCTTCAGCCTCAATTATGCAGTGGCCACAGCACACTAATATTGGCCATGCTCTTCTCAATCCGGACAATCCTCTGCTCAATCCGGACAATGCTCCTCTGCTGCCATCTTCGTCTGCTGAAATTACAGCAGCCTCTGCCTCTGCCGTAGCAATTGTGTCCCTCTCACACACCCATCAGGTCATCTCTATGAAATTAACGAATACCAATTACTTGTATTGGCGAATGCAGATGAAACCATACCTCTTAGGCCAAGGAGTTTTCGGCTTTGTTGATGGTTCAAACTCCTGCCCCTCTCCACATATTCCTGCTGCCGATGGTGCTACTCTTCAGGTATCTCAATCCTTTCTTCGTTGGAAACAACAGGATCAATTAATTCTAAGTGCCTTGCTCTCTTCGCTGTCCATGGAAGTTCTTCATCTTGTTGTTGATTGTCCAACCTCATGTTCTGTCTGGCTCACACTTGAGCAAGCTCTAGCCTCTACATCCAATTCCCGTATTATGCAATTACATGGTTCCCTTCAAGAACTTCGACAAGGTGATGATTCGGTAACTCAATTTTTGCAAAAAGCTAAGACTTTATTTGATGAGCTAGCAGCTGCTGGCCGGCCTATCTCGCTAACCGATTTTAATCTCTATATATTTCGTGGCCTTCGCGGAGAATTTAAGGACTTAGTAACAAGTCTTATTACAAGGGCGGATCCTCTACCATATGCAGATTTGCTTAGTCATCTGCTAACTCATGAATTTATTCATAAAACCTCTCATTTGTCTATGGGATCTGCTGCCAACGCCAACCAACCACTGCTGCCCACGCCACCTTCAGCACTACTGTCTCAACGTTACAATTCTGCTCAGTTTGGAAGACATAGGGGGCGTGGCAGCTGGCGTTCTCCTTCTCACCGAGGAAACCGAAATAATTCCTACAGGTCTGATTTTCGTAACCCTCCAACTAATTATAATTCTGCTCCTCCATATGGCACCGAAAATAGGCACAGCAGCTGGCAAGGAAATTGGCAGCGCCGAGGCTCAAATTCCCGCTGTCAGCTATGCAACAATTATGGACACACTGCTCCTCAGTGTTCCCAACTTCAGCAACGCAGTCATGGCCCGCAACACAGTGCCAATTTGGCATTCAATAATTCTGCCTCTGCTGCTGAATGGTTTCCGGACACCGGTGCAAACCAACACGTCACACCCGACCTTGCAACCTTGACTGCTTCAGAACCATACAATGGTAATGATAATTTGCATGTTGGTGATGGTAAGGGACTTTCCATATCTAATATTGGCCATACAAAAATATATAACCCACATCGTTCATTCACTTTATCTAATGTTCTACATGTTCCTGCAATCACGAAACCTCTGCTTTCTGTTCAAAAATTTTGTCTCGATAATCATGTTTATTTTGAATTTCACCCTTTTCTGTTTTATGTCAAGGATCTCAACACCAATGAAGTCCTTCTCTCAGGTCAGAGTAAAGATGGTCTCTATACTTTATCCAAGTTCAGGTCTTCCGTCCTGTCAACTCCTCAAGCCTATTGGTCTCCTTGCACCTCTGCCTCTGCTGATTTGTGGCACCGTCGCCTAGGTCATCCTACCTCCCGTATTTTTAAATTTTTTAGTCTCGAAAAATAAGATCATGTGTAACAACAAAAGTCTTAATTTTCAATGCCAAAGTTGTCCTTTAGGAAAATCGTCACGTTTGTCTTTACGACCTACTGGTCACAAAACTTCTGCTCCGCTTGAATTAATTTTTAGTGATGTGTGGGGTCCTGCTCCCCTTTTTTCTTCGGATGGTTATCGTTATTTTGTTATATTTGTTGATGCGCACACAAAATATATATGGTATTATCCACTTGTTGCAAAATCTGATGTTTACTCTGTCTTTCATCAATTTCAAACTCTTGTCGAACGTCAGTTTTCTTTAAAAATAAAATCTGTTCAAACTGATTGGGGCGGTGAATATCGCAAACTCTCCACTTTCTTCCAAACTGTTGGTATTCATCATCGTCTGATATGTCCACATACTCACGAACAAAATGGAATGGTAGAAAGACGTCATAGGCATATTGTGGAAACCGGTCTTACTCTTCTAGGTCAATGTAAAGCTCCTTTTCGTTTTTGGAATTATGCATTTGATACTTCGGTTTATCTCATTAATCGTATGCCTACTTCTGTTCTTGATAATCGATCTCCTTTTGATTGTTTGTTTCAACGGTCTCCTGATTATCAATTTTTACGTACTTTTGGATGTCTATGTTTTCCTTTCTTGCGTCCCTATAATAATCACAAATTAGATTTTCGGTCTTCTCCTTGTATATTTTTTGGCTACAGTCCCTCTCACCTTGGTTATCGATGTTTTGATATTGAATCTCATCGCATGTATATCTCCCGTCATGTTCGTTTTCATGAAAATGTTTTTCCGTTTGATAAATCTGAACAGATTGCACAGGTTCCCTCTCAAACCCATACACCATCCCCTATTACCATCCTCCCAAATCTCAACCTCTCACCATTGTTTACAGCTCAAAATCCATCCCCACCCGCCTCTGCCTCTGCCCTACCCTTACTGCCGACTCAAGCACCACAGCCCCCATATTTCCCTTGCCGATCACCCCATGCATCTTTATCTAACCATATTGTTGCAGCTCCAGGTTGCAGCTCAGTGTTTCCTGTTCTCCAGCACGGAGTTCTTGCGCATAGTGGGAGATCCTCTGGCTCGTCTTCAGCTCCTCTTTTTTCTGCCACCAATTCGGCTTCTGCCGACTCTGCCTCTGCTGCCAGCTCTCCCCTTGCGGCAGCTTCTTCACCGGATTCTTCTCCTGGACTAAATCTGGTGGTGGATCTCTCCGCCTATCCGTTGCATCATGACACCTCTGTCATGCCTCCTCCACCTGCATCACAGCCAGTTCTCAACCGACACCCTATGATCCTTCGATCACGACAGCCAAAACATGCCCATATGGTGTCCTCTGCTGCCTCTACTGCAGCTGTTTCACGGGTATTGCTCTCTCCCTCCTCTGAACCTGTTGCCTTTTCTGATGCAGATAAGTATGTGGCTTGGCATGATGCCATGTGTGATGAGATCAAGGCTTTACGATCCAATCATACTTGGTCTCTAGTGCCCTTTCATCCATCGATGAATGTTGTGGGCAGCCGATGGGTATATCGTATCAAACGTCGTATTGATGGCAGCATCGAACGTTATAAAGCCCGTCTAGTTGCTCGAGGCTTTACTCAACAGGAAGGCATTGATTATTCTGAAACTTTCAGCCCAGTTATTAAGCAGGCCACCGTCAGATTAGTCTTTTCCATTGCAGTTTCCCGCAATTGGAAGATCCATCAGCTTGATATTCATAATGCTTTTCTCAATGGTGTTCTTACTGAAGAGGTCTACATGAAACAACCTCCAGGTTTTGTTGATTCTACTCTTCCATCTCATGTGTGCAGGTTGCACAAGTCACTATATGGTTTAAAACAGGCACCAAGGGCATGGTACACTCGTCTGAGTGATTTTTTACTCTCTATTGGTTTCCTTGCGTCCAAGGTTGACACTTCCCTGTTTATCTTATCTGATGGCACTAATATCTTCTATCTTCTCGTCTATGTTGATGATATTCTGCTTACAGGCAGCAACTCTGCCATGCTCCATCATCTAGTCCAGTTACTAAGCTCTGAATTCAAGCTACGTGACTTAGGTGATGTTCACTACTTTCTAGGTATTGAAGTTCAGTCTACAGGTATGGGTCTGATGTTGCGCCAACAAAAATATATTCTTGACATCCTCACTCGGGCTGGTATGACTTCCTGCAAACCGGTTGACACTCCAGTTTCTCCCTCTAAACTTGCTCTACAGCCGGATCATCCATTTTCTGATCCCACACGGTTTCGTCAAATTGTGGGTGCTCTCCAGTATCTTACATTCACTCGCCCAGATATCTGTTTTGCTGTTAACAGAGTCTGTCAGTACATGCATGCTCCTACAGATTTCCATTGGGCTGCTGTTAAACGCATACTCCGCTATCTCAAAGGAACGGCTTCTCATGGTTTTCATATCACTCGAGGTACCTCCTTTGCTCTTCATGGTTTTACAGATGCTGATTGGGCTGGGAGTATTGATGATCGCAAGTCTACGGGTGGTTATCTTGTTTTCTTTGGTCAAACACCGATTTCCTGGAAATCCGGCAAGCAACGTACAGTTGCTCGCTCTTCCACTGAGGCTGAGTATAAAGCCTTAGCAGATGGTACTGCTGAGGTCATCTGGCTTCAATATTTGTTAAGAGATCTTCAGGTTCCTCCATCTCAGCTCCTATTATTTGGTGTGATAATCTTGGTGCTACTTATCTCTCAGCAAATCCTATCTTTCATGCTCGTACTAAGCATGTTGAGGTAGACTATCATTTTGTCCGTGACCGGGTAGCAAAGAAGGAAATTCAAATTCGGTTTATCCCCTCTCAGGATCAACTTGCTGATGTCTTCACCAAACCACTTTCCGCTGCGTCCTTTACTGCCTTCAGGTTCAAGCTTCGGGTCGATCCTCCACCCTCAGCTTGAGGGGGCATATTATAGAATGTATATCATGTATATCTATACATAGGATATTAATGTAATGTAGGATTAATCCAATGTTGTAATCCCTATGGTTACTACTGTATTCTGCCCTACATATATAAATAGGAAAGGTTGGCTAAGGCTAAACCTAAGACATTCAATAATTCTCAACTTGCGGCAACAGGACATCGACTAACCAGGAGTCTTGCTCCATCATGGATGCCCATGGATGCTGCATCATGCAGAGGGGTGTTTCCTTTATTATTCTTCATCCTCAGCAAGCTAGCAAGTTCAAGTGTTTTATGAGGATCAATTTTCACATGGTTGACGAGATTTTGAATTGTGACAAACCGTGTAGCCCTGGCAGCCAGATGAAGCGCATTATCACCCAGGAAATTTTTCCTGGTGATTAGGAGGGGGAAGTGATAACACAATAGCTGTATCACACCTTCGCTTCCATGGCTTGCTGCCACATGAAGCAGTGAATTTCCAGAGGCAGCAACATGTTTGAAAATGATATTGAGCACTTCCTCTGATGAAACATGTTCCAGTTTATCGGACAAGAGACCAAACAAGGCATTGAAGTTGTCTTCCTTTGCATAGGTATAAACCTCCTTCTGCAATATTTTATTTGGCTCACAAAAAGTACCATACTCTGCAATCGGAACTGGGAATTTAACTGCCTTCCATCGTTCAAGCTCCTCATGTACTGGTCTTGGCATATCTATTTGTACTTGCATAGAGAGTTGCAACGTGCTGGAAGATTGTATAATGTCGGTTGAGTGCTCCATCTCTTCTTGAGTGACTTAACTTTGCTGCGGTTGTATCAGTGGCAATAACATGTCTTGTTATTTGGCCAAGCAAACTAAAGAATTCATAGAAAACATGAATGCAAGAGATATGCTAATTAAAGTATTATTGAGAGAAAACGTACATTAGCTACATAATTTTTCTCAATACAATTATTTAGGAGAATATATATAAATGTTTAAGTTGTTAACGCGTTGTAGATTTTCTCGAGTTAAGTAAGGCCTTTTTTTTTTATATCTAAGTTGTAGGTCCAAAAATAACTAAGGGTTTGTGTATTGTATTTACAAATAAAATAATGTTTTATGACTTTTAAAATATTTTCTAAAAATATTATATAAATTAATAAATTATATGCATAAATATATCAAATTAATATAAATTTTATTAGCTCAAACAACTGACAGTTTGTTAAGAATTTGAATAGAATCTTCAAAAATAATTCTCATAATATAAAGGAGAAAATAATACATATATTTAACCTAGTTTAGCCAATTACCTATTCCACAGGCGAAAATGATACCAGGATTTTGTTGTAATAAAATAAGGATATAACAAAGAAAGAGCAACATTTAAACCTGAAATCAACTATACTCATATCATAATCATAGTAGAATAACAAGAATTACAAACTTATTAAGAAGAGAGTAATACTACAATATCCCTAAAATTTAATAAATACCTTGATGTGAAGATTGATATTTCACAAAAACATAAGGTATTTCTGGCTCCAAGTTGGTGAATAACCCAACAAAATTGAATTAAATCAATGTATGTGTATATATATTTTAAACAAAAAAGATATATCAAATATCAAATTTGCATTATACAATGAAAATTCATAAATCAAATATACAGTGAAATATCATAAAAACAAAAAAAACACAAGGACCAACACATAAATTTAAAAGAGTTCATAAACTATTTTTATTTTATTTTCTAATGTAAAAAAAGATATAGGTTTATCAAATATAAAAAGAAAGATATATAAAGGATTGGGCTAGGTAGCCTGAGACTCAAACTCATAGTTTTTTTTTTTTAGGGTGAGAGTCCAGCTCGGTCTGTATAACCAAAGTGCACAGTGTTAAGTGGGATTGAAATTGTAAGAGTGGTGAAGGGAAGAGACTTACGTACCTGGTACTTAGCGCTTGACATTACCGAGCTAGTTTCCAGTATGCAGAATTGATACTATGATCAGTACTTTCCCTCCCAATAATTAGACAAAATTAAGAGACTTGTGCATACCGAGAGCAGGTTTCTGAAGCTCTAAGAAACAAAACTCCTTAGGTAATTAGGTTTCTTTGCTTTTCTCTTTTCTATCTAAATAGAAACTGTGATGAACGAGCAACACATTGGCATCCAAGGTGGAGTGAGCAGGTTGTTTTAACAATACTTTGATCAGATTCTTTCAGCATCTTTCTTTTATTTTAAATAGAAACTGTGATGAACGAGCAACACTTTAGCATCCAGGTTGTTTTAATAATCCTTCTTTCATATCGAGCTTTAAATTTGACCACATCTTTTGCTCATTGTAGCATTAAGCTTTGTTGAACATCAATTACTAATCATACCCTGAATTTAAGCCATTCAAACAGCTACCATCGCCGCCCTGCGGTCACCAAATCAAATTTTCTATGCTTTTAAGTGATTGTGGTAATATCATTCCTTAGCTTTATTGTCTTGGATAAAAGGAAATACTTTGCCAAAAAGTTTTATATTAACTTATCTTAAGTAGTATTGACACCAGGTGGTAAATAAATTAGCCAGGTTTTCACTTTTTTTTTTTTTTATGAAAGAGGAAAAACTTTTAATTCTTGAAGGTGTTGCAAATCTCTAGAAAATTTGTGATATGAACATTAGGATTATACCATCACAACCCCCCCCTCCCCCCAGCTAACTAGTTTGTTGTATATTTTGAATTATTGTTGATTTAATCTCAAAGTTATTAGCTTGTATAATGAGCCATTTAATGCTAGTTGCTAGATGTAGACCTATTAACAGAAGGCATAGAATAGTCTTTAAAAGCCCTATTCGTCTTTTTATTTAACTGATCCTCTATAGTGATGGCAAATGTGTTGACTTCTTGCTTCTTCTTTTTATTCATTCAATGCAAAGTTCTCTCACTCTCAGGATCAATAGTTATAGATTCTAATGATTTAGATTGGAGCATACATTTTTAAATTCTAAAATAAAAATAAAAGAAAACAAAAATTAGGATTTAATCAAAGTAATCTTAAGGAACAATTTTTTAAAAAATCTAAATTAATAATAATCTAGCTAGTATCAAAATCAATAACAAATAATTAATCATTGATAATAGTGTCAAAAACTTGGTGTGATAATATTTATAAACGAACAAATCGCAAGAAGTAAAAAAACTTTTTAAAAGAAGTGTTTCAAACCCACGAGGACTAATTATGTTTTTTAGTATAAAGTTTACCAAATATTTACAATTTAGAAATGAAACCAAAATGTTAAGGAATTTAGCACTTAAACTAAGCTAAAATGTTTGACAAAGGAAAATCAAAAGAACAAAGAATAAAACTTTAGGTTGTACAAATAATAAAAATAAATCTGGAGCTTTTAATTTCACCTATCTAATCCTACATAATTTATTATTCCTTGCTATAAATTCCAATTCTTCAAGTTCATGAAAAATAAATCTTTAATTATTTAATGTCTTCTCTTTAATAAAATTAGAAATATATCTATATAATAATTCAACATATATCTATATCTTCATTAAGTTCTTTTGAATTTTGTTTAATCACATTAATTGCATGAAAGTATTGAATATCTATCTTTCACTTAATTAATGATGTTTAATTCTAAAAGCTTCTAATTATAATTTACCTTTTTTTTAATAAGTGTAATTGTATAAAAGAAAACAAATTGTACAAAAATACAAATGATCAAACTGACCTTAAGTAGTAGGAAAAAAAAAAGAGCAAAAGCTAAAGAAAACTCAAATAGATCTAAAAACAAGATTGCTTAAATAGTAGCTGAGAAGCTGATCAACTGGTTTTTGGAAATCTCAAAATTGATCAACCGGTTATACAAACATGAACCCATAAGACAAAACCCATAAACTGGTTTTGTGGAAAACTCATAACCGATCGATTGATTCAGCAAAAAAAGCAGACATGCTAAGAGGAACTTGAAGATTGGCAAAGCAAAGGTACCTTATGACTATGTAAGATGCCATATAGACCTTAGAGTAGCTAGAATCTAATACTTTGGTTATAGGTCAACCAATTAGGATTGGATAAGATCAAAGATCTCTTTACCAACAATATAGTAAGGTTGATAAGCCTTGTGAAAGACCTGGTTATTCCTTCCATACTAAATGAAGTAAATCGTGGCTTAGAGGATTAACCGAGCAAGCAGATGCATGAATTCCTTTTTCTACATATAGTATGTGTATAGCTATTAAAACAAAGGTCGTCATGTCATAGAAGGTTAACTTATAAGGCTCTTGCTTGTGATACTCCCCCTATATTGAAGCAAATAAAGGAAACTAAAAATATAGATGGTTATGTGTCTCAACATGCGACCCATAAAGAATACATACCGAGGAGATGATGATTTGATAAGCATGAAGTTTTTCCATAAGGTAAAGACAACCCATAAAAGAAAGCCATATGATATATAAAAAATATGTCTTAGGACATGATATGGAAACCAAAGGAGTTGATGCATAATGTTTGTGGGTTTTATGTCTCCAAGAACCTCCCATGTCGAGTTGATAAAAAAACCTCCCTGATGAATGATCTTTCAAGATATAGTGATCTGACAATGCAATCCTAGGATGGAAATGAGTTGAGTCCCAAATATGATGAAGCTCCTAACTACCTAAGGAAAAAGCCCTAATGCTTTCCTCAATGATGTCTGAGACCTTGGTATCTTAGGGAAGCCTAGTTGAGGATAACACTTTAAAAGGCAAAAGGTCATAGAATTGTTGCCCATTCAACAACTAATAGTCTAACCATATAGAAATAACAGTCCTATCACCAATGCGTGAGACAAATTTCCCTTTAAACCTCTCTACTGAGAAGGATCTTCCTCTAAGACCAATAGGATACTAAATGAGGCTTGACATGCCATAAAGATCTACCCCCAAGTAAAATACTATGAACCCATCCAGACTAAATTGATGATCTCTATGGAAAAAATCTCTAGACATGCTTGAGAATAAGTACTTTATTTCAAGTCTCAACCCTTTTAATTCCCAAACCTCCCTCCTTAAAAAGGTAACAAACTAAAGCCCGAGTTACCTTAGCCCCTGAATGGAAGAGAGAACATCTTTTCCAAAGAAAGGTAGCTAATATACTTTTAATCCTTCTGATAACAAAGTAGGAAAAACTAAACATGGAACACCAGTATAACAGGATTGAAAAGAGAATAAATTTGATCAATTGAAAGAATCTAGCATAAATAAATGAATTTGAAGTCTACAACTTAATCCTGTAAAGAATCCACTCCATCAAAGGCATACAATCATCGTGTATCAATCTAGTAGAGATCAATGGGACTTTTAGATACTTAATCGACAAAGAACCTAGCCTGAAACCCAAAAGAGTCTACAAAGAGGCCTTAAACTCATCACCAACTCCTAAGGAGAAGATATGTCTTTTCTTTGGATTTGTAACAACTCCAGATAACCCAACGAAATCATCTAAAGCCTTCCTCATAATCTTGACCATCTACAAAACACAACTGAGTAGTGGCAACCTGCTGACATCGCTAGTGGTATATGTTGTAACCTATTTTTGGATCCCCGCATAAAAAAAGAGAAAATACAAAAATTCAAAAAATATAAGTTCAAAAAACCCCAAAAAAATAATAACAGTGAAAAGAGGATGCCAAAGCACCCAGAAAATGACTAAAAATTAGTTGAGGAGGTTCAAAAATACAAAGATTGAAATTTGACAATATTCCTTGACTAATAAGAGCCATGTTGACAAAAAAAAATCAATTTTGAGGAAAAAAAGTCCAAGATCAGATATTTATGGACTTAATTAAATTTTATTGAAGGTTTAATTGAATTTATAAAGGGTTTGATTGCAAGAAAAAATGATTTTGAAGTCCATTTGGGCTTTAATTGGAAGAAATTAAAATTCTAGGGTCAAATTATAATTTTTGAGAGTTAATTTGGTCAAATCAGAGGCTTAATTGCATAAATAATAAAGTTTGATGTCCGAAATCAAGGACCAAATTAGAAAAGGCGTGTAAATAGAGAGGCTGTAATTAATACCGAATCAGGGGCCAAATTGAAGAAATTATAAGTTTATTGATCAATTGAGGGTCAAATTGCATAAATCAAAGACCAAGGATCAATTTGGAAAAGGCAGCCAACTTCAGAGTCGAGGATTGAATTTGGCAGGGATGCAATTGAATTGATTTTTAAAATCAAAATTGCAATTGAGGATTTGATTGAATAAATCACAAATTGAAGATTGATTTGGACTTTGACACGTTTTCTTTTAAATGAAACGGCGCGTTTTGTCCAAAATAGCGTCGTTTCATACACTGTTCATTGATAAAAAAAAGGGCCGAAATGGTGCCGTTTTGAACGGCACTATAGGTCTTCTTATTCCCCTGGACGCGTGAAGCAAGGGAAGAAGAGGATTTTTCTTCCCCTGTTTCTCACCGACTTCTCTTCCCACGATGACCCAAAAAGATGCCGACCAAGGACCCCTCCACCTGCACTGCTTTTCGAGTGTTAGAGTTAGGGGAGGAGAGGTTTCCTTAGGGTTGTAGAGGGGCGGCTGAACAGTAGCCACCCCGGCCATCCCACACCTTTGCGCCATTGACTAGGCAGGGGTGTAGGGCTCCTTTTCTCCCCTCTAAATACAGGGGAGAAAGGAGACACAGGGGATGGAAAAAAAAAGGAGAAATGGAAAAATAGAAGAAAAAGAAGAAAACAGAGGAAGAAAGAGAGAGAGTAAGAAAAACAGAGGAAAAGGGAACAAAAAGAGAGAAAAAGGAAGAAGGAGAGCAGGAGAGACGAACAAAAAATAAAGAAAGAAAGCAAGGAGGGAAGGAGAGAAACAAATAAGAAAGATGAAGAAGTGTGAAGAAGAGAAAATAGAGGAGAGGCTGCCATTATCACCGCCACCGTCTCTGCCACCACAAACGACAACAACCACCCCTTTCACGCCAGGTAATCTTCTCTACTTCACTGCCTCGTTTTCTTTTGTTTTTCTTCTTTCATTTTGCATGCAGAACATGAGCAATTCACGTTCTGCAGCAAAATAAATAATTGGCCGGTTACTGTGCTTTTAGGCCGGTGCTGGCCCATTTTGATGTTGGGCTGGTGCCGACCCATTTTGTTTTATGTTGGGTCGATGCTAGCCCATTTTCTTTATGTTGGGCCGTGTTGGCCCATTCCAAGTAAATACACCATAAAATAAAAATCTGGTATTAAAATACCTGGTTGTCGAATAAAAAAGAAAAACATAATTTTTTTTATTTTGCATACGGTTAAGTGTCTCAAAAGTTAAAAAATCATATTGTGTTGTTTCTCATACACCAAGAAAAAAAATGTTTTAGCATGCATTTTGGCTTTAATAACCAGTTTATTAAAGTTAAGAGAACATTGGTCAATATTTCAAAACAGTTTAAAAAATATTTTTGTTTGGTTTTAGTACCAAGGATTATGAATTTATACGTAAAACATATTCCCCGTGTTAAAAAGTTTTTTTATATTTTGCTTAGATTTTTTTTATCAGACCATAAAACAATGTAGCTTACCTTAGGTAAGATGTATTTGGGATGCTAATTCCTTCCCTTTATGCAACCCGTCTTCGTACCCCATCTCTGAGATTAGTTAGGGTTCCTAGTGATCAAAATACTAGGTGGTGACTCCCAATCTATATTTTATTAATAAGAGACAAGAATTCCTTGTCCCTCTATATTTTCCAGATAGATTCACATATATATTCTTAAGGCTGGACGATCGCCACAATGTTGTACATGTACGATGGTATCAAAACTTGAGTTTTGCGAAACCTTTCTAAGTATGCCTCGTAAACCCTTAATGGCCAATACAAATGAATAAAAAGATAAAAAGGTCACTCTACTGGAGGTCTTTAAAACATGGGAAGAAGCCATGACTTTCCCCATTCATGACCACTGAGAAATTAAGCTTTAGACAATCATACCTCTATCCATTTAACCATGATGCAAATACTTTAATAGCCCTTAGCCCTGTTAGGATAAATTCCCAACTAATTATATCAAAAGCTTTTTTAATGTCTATTTTTAAAGCACATCTAGATATAAGACTAGTTAAGTTATCATAATGCATAAACTCCTATGTCAATAATATAGAATCCAATATTTTCCTACCTAGAAGAAAGGTAGTCTGAGTAGGACAAATAACATCTGATAAACCCCCCTTCAATCTACACACAAAAACTTTAGATATGCATATGTACCTCATGTTACTACATAAGATAGGTTTGAAGTCATTTATAATGGTGAGTGTATTAATCTTAGAAATTAAAGCAATCCTAATAGCATTAACACATCTAGATAGAGTGGAGGAATCAAAGAACTGCCCCACACCATTAATAAAGTCCCTACCATTAATTTCCCAACTTCTCTTGAAGAATAATGAAGTATAACCATCTGGACTAGGAGCTTTAAATTTCCTCTTAAAGAATAATGAAGTATAACCATCTGGACTAGGAGCTTTAAATTTCCTCTTAAAGAATAATGAAGTATAACCATCTGGAGCAGGAGCTTTAAAATTCGGGATAGAGAATAATGCTTCATTGATCTCATCAGGATGCATCCTCTGAAGTGGTGGCCAGGTGTGTAGAAGTCCTTAAAAGTAACGAACTGCCAACTGACCGAGACCCTGCTGGTCCTAAATCGAGACCTTGTCTCATCAATCAAACAATGGATCATATTCCAAACCTATCTATAAAGTAGTGATATGTGAAAGAACTTTGTGTTTTTTTCTCTCCTAAGTTTAGCCATTAAATTCGAGACCTCTACTTGTAAAAAACCTCAATGTCCTTACTCAACTAAAAGAACTTCCTAGCAAGCTCTCTTGTTGTCCTTTGATACTCTTTAAACTAAGAACCATAAAAAAGTATCTATGCTAATGGCCAATTATTCTTCAACCACACAACTAGAGATATGGCTTTGTTGGAAATGCAAAGACCTCAACTTAGGCCTTAACAAACCAAGTCTTTTGTTAAGTCTTTACATAAGATTACCATTCATAGGAGTCTACCAAGTATCCACAACTAAACCCAAGAAATCATCCATGTATACCTTTGAATTTAAGAAATTAAAAGTTGGTTTTACCTTTGGAAGAGGAAAGCCAAACTGGACAACCATAGCACTGTGATTTGAGTTCATAGGTAAGAACTCAGAATAAGTAGTCAGCCAATAGAGAAGCAACATGAGTGACTAAATATCCAATCTAGTTTCTCAAGAATAGTACCCTTGCCATGCTGACTATTGTTCTAAGCAAGGTTGTTAAAATCACGATTTTAACACAGCACGGAAAATGCAAAACAAACTCGGATCGTAAAATTATAAAATCATAAGGAATTTTAAAATACATTAAAAAAATCCATGCTTCAAATAAAAATTCATACATAGTTCAAGCACCTTAAAATACATGCTTCAAATAAAAATATTTTTATTTTTTCAAGATTTTTAAACAAAAATATATATTGAAATAAAACTATTTTGGAGGAAAAAATCAAATTGAATCTCATTCAGTTTTTGACCAAGTCAATTAGATCATGAATTGATATACCAATCAACTAGGTTAGACTAGTTCGCCTTACAGTTGGTTCTATTTTAAACTAGACTCGAGTCAGGTTTAGACCGGCAGAGCAACAATTAACTCACCGTATTGAGTTTTATAACAATAACTACAAGTTTTGATCATTATGGTTTGTTCTAAATTCAGAAATTAGGTTTAAAATTATAATATAACTATCATTCCATTTCCAGATTGAATTTCACATTCTAATTTTATTTGAGATATAATAATATCAAGATGAAGGTCATGGAAAAGAAAACAAACATGATTTTTCATGTCGTTTTGAATTCTTATGAGAACCAACTAACCAAGCATGTACATGAGGTCATGACTATCTCAGCTCAGAAACTGATGAGGCAAAATCAACATAAGCTTCATTGATAGAAAACTATTTTGGTTTTTAAATTTTAGTTTTCTAATTATTTTTTTTGTTTTTATTTTTGGTGAAATTTTGAAAAAAACGAGTTTTATTCATTAAAAATCAAGAGGAATTTTTTCAACAATAAAATAAAATTTATATCAAAATTAAAACTATTTTTCATAAAAAAAATATAATATAAATTATAATAGTCTTATTAATATTTTATAGTTGTGATCGTAAAATATTTATTTTATTTTATTTAAATTAAAAATTACAATAGAAAATTTTATTGTTAACCAAAAACAAAATCTTTTCATTATATTCATTATAAAAATTAAATTTATAACACTAATTAAATATAAAAATATAAAAAATAATTTTAATATTTTATATTGCTAAAAGTGTGTGTGTGTGTGTGTAAATTGTATTATTCATGCTTTTTAATTTGAAAAATAATGAAAACAATTGTGAATAACATCTCTAAACTGATGGAGTGGCCTGAATTGAGTTCCGCTTTTAATAGGCCAATAATTCTTTTGCTTTTGTTCTGTGTGTACTGTGTAATAGGCTTGCTTGACACCTAGAGCTGGAGGGAATAGTGACTCACAAGTCATAATTGTGGTTTTAACGATTTTACCTAATTTTAATTCGATTTTATCCATTTTCGAGTTTTATGAACGATTTAGCACGTTTAGCCTATATTGACTCGTAAAATTGTGAATCACGATTTTAACAACCTTGGTTCCAAGTGTACCTTACCCTTAAGTAAGGAACTTTAACTACTCTCGTTGCTTGTGCATAGTCGCCAAAGTCATCCACGTGTCTATGCTCGTAAGGTCACCCCTATATTTATAAGAAGCACTCATAATAGTATGACATAAGAAATAATCTTATATTGTTTGGTGCATTGTAGATGTATTGAGGCCATAAACAAAAGTGATAAAAAAAGAACCCATTAACCAAATTAGACATGTAAAGACCTAAAATTTCGTGTAACTTTTGTATTTCTAATCATCATGTCTGAGTATAATAGGGTAATTGTTTTTTGTACAATCTGTCCAACAATACATTCCATTATTTATCCTTTGGTTTACCAAGTTTACTGTAGAGTTTTTCCTATAACTTATACATTTTCTCACTTCTTTTCTTATCCTCCTAAGTAACATAATGTCAAATAACTCTATTACATACATATAGTAGTCTTCAATCATCGATCAATTCAATTATTTGTCCATTTGATTCTTTCACATCGCTTCTCATAATTCATCTTATATTCTTTTCATATTCCATTTACTTAAAACATACTTGAATTGATACACACATATACACATAATAAAACAAATGTAATAACCAAATACTAGAAATACAATCATACAATTTAGTACATTTCAAGATGAAGTTATTAACATAATTTTAAGAACTAAGTATCTAACAAAATTATAAATAGTGAAATGACATAACCAGCGCTGGCCCACTTCGTGACATAGACTTGCAACATATATAGTATTACAAAAGTTATAAGCCACCAAGAAGGCTTATGCTCATGATTTTTCATGAGGGAAAGGAATCATTATGTCTATTAGCACTGTTAACAACCTTGCTCAAAAGATTCAACTCAATTTCAATAATTTCTCAACTTATATGACAATACTTGTGTTCATCATTGCAATTAAAATAACATTACAAATTTAACAACCAGCCATAAAATAAATTTATGTGGTTTCCATAAGAAAAGAAAACGGTATGTTTATCCAGAATTCTTTTAACATTCATTACAATATATATGTTGAAATATGCACTAGTTATTGTGGCGTTTAAGTTCATATTTGTCATATTCAACGCTGCCTTTACGACGAATTATGTAATACATTCAAATCTAAGGTTGTCGACTATATGTCATTACATAGCAACTCATTTTCTTAATTTTTGATTCCCCAATCAATAATTAATATTTCATTTCCTTAGTCACCAACTTCCTTAGATACAATCCTTGAAGTAATCACACATATTAATCTTATGTTTACACATCTCCATCATCGTTTAACATAATTTGTTTGTAATATTATCATATTTTCTATTTTCTAGGTATCACATTTGTATGTTATATTATTACCCCTATTAACATTTTCTTTGACTTAGTAGTATATCAAACGATATTATATCTTAAACATAATTTGTTTATAACATTACCATATTTTCTATTTTCTAGATATCACAATTGTTTGTTATATTATCACTTCATTAACATTTGCTTTGACTTAGTAGTACATCAAACAATATTATATCTTAAGTTGTCAATCAACCCCTTTGTCATATAAACTCTTAAGCATCAATTAATGATCTTACACAATGGTTTCTGACATGACCAAAGATTGATGTCTTCTTCCAAGTGTAGGAGTGTCAAAGTAATAAATAACCCGGCAAGACCGGGGTCGAACCACAGAGAGGTTAATTGTATAAATTATAAATAACAAGACGACAACAACAACAACAATAATAACAACAATAATAATAACAATGATAGTAATAGTAATAATAATAGTAATAGTAATAAAAATAATAATAATAATAATACTCAGTACGTGGCGTTGTTATTCCTGAGAATGATCTAAAAGATCGGGTCACAGGTTTCCAGCCTATATACTGAGTTTATGAAAAGATTAAAAAGATATATTATATAATATAAACAGAATGTAAATAATAATAATAATAATAATAATAGTAGTAGTAGTAGTAGTAGTAGTAGTAGTAGTAATAGTAATAATAATAATAATAATAATAGAAGAAGATGAAGAAATTAATGAGAACTTTGAGATGGAAGATTAATGTAAGGATTAAATAATGATAAAACCAAATGTCAAGGTTAGAGGATCCACCAATGGTATTTCAAATAAGTATAGTATAAACTCTTATTACTCAATTTGGAAACCACACACGGAGGAGGTTCCAATCGGATGATTTGTCATTAATAGCTCATTATAAATTATTAACATGATCATATTAATTATCTTATTTACATAACACCAAACTTTTAAATATTGTCAGGAATTCATGATGTTAACTGATGTTAACAACAAATCAAGTTCCTTTCATAGCCTAGGTGTAGGTAATACCATACAGTTGAGCTTTGAGAGTGCCAAGCATTTATTGTACCAAGTGTTATACAACACAAATCTAGATTAATCATTTAACAAGCAAGGTATTAAGAATTAGTAAGATAAAAAGATAAGACATGTTAATATTAAACATTAAGGTCCATGTTGAGTTTACACTATACTTATTCTTACACTATTAGTGCAACCTTTTCACCTTGACATAATAAACTTAGCTAAATATAATGAAGAAGAGAAACATAAATAAACAAAACAAGAACATAAAGAAAATACAAGTTAACTAAGTAAAGGAAAGGAAATGAAAAGCATAAACAAGATATTAATGAAAGCAAAACTTAAAAATTACAAAAAAAAATATAAAGAGAGAAATAAAGAGCATGAACTTGATCTGAACAACCAAGCCCCCAAATACATGGCAAATGCCTCCTTTTATAGGCCAAAATTCAGAATTATTGATTTGATGACTAATTGTTAAGTGGGTGGCCAACTTTTGACTTTGTGAAAATCCTTATCTTCTTGTCTGAATAAAACGAAAATGCTAGCATCAGAACTGGGTCCACTTGAAAACATGAAAGCTGTAGGAAATTGACTCAGATTTCCAGGAAAAAAAAATAGAGGTGATTTGGACTTCTAGAACTCTAGATATAGGCCAAACACTGAATAGTGTTCGGGCTGTAGGACAGATTCGGACTTCTCCGTTACTACTATAATTTGGACTTGCAAACGGCCTTCTTAGATCTTGATGAAATCATGAAAGTTGTATGCCTATGTCTTACCAAATCTGTGTAAACATTTGAGGTCATTTGGACATCTAGAACTCGAGATATGACCCAATTACCGAACAGTGTTCCAGTTTGGACTGCACCAACATATCTTTTCTAAGCTTCACCCTCTCTTTATCTTCACAAATTTCAGTAGTTGAATTCATCAATCAATACTTTGATTTATGTGATATGCCTGCATTTAAGAAGAACATTTACCATATATTAATGCATTTTATAGTATTAGACTTGTTATTATAAAACATGCTTTAATTAAGGAGTTATTGATACTTTAAGTGCAAAATGATGCTATAAAACCTTGATAACTATGTACTTTTAAGTACTTATCAGTTTCCATTATACAATCGAGGATAGTTTCAATGGTTTCCATTATTTAGAAATAGCAACACCATGGTTTCTGCTAATTGGAGACAACAACACAATGATCTCCATTAAAAAATAAAGACAACCACATGAATTCCCTTTATATTAGGGACAACTAGGAAGTAATTTTCATTGCCCACAATTTATTTTAAAGGACTTGTCAACTTAAATAGAAGCATAGGGAAAGGAGAACCTACATCATCCTATAAGTAACAAAATCATACTTTGCTTCTTTGATCATCATTCTTTTAGGCAACTAAACATCAAAAGTTGTCATATTCATAGATATTGATCATTGATAATCAACTATCAATTTATATCTTGTCCTTAGTCACTGATATTATGGTCATTAAGTATTGTTCCTTTCTTATCCGTAGTCATCGACACAGCATCCACTAAGTATCATTTCTATCTCATCCTTAGTCACTGATACTATGTCCACTAAGTATAATCTGGTCATCCCCTCGCGGATGCCGATAATTCTGGCAAAACCCATTTGATTGCCAACAAATCCGGCTATTAATAACTTCCTATCGAGTCTATCTTTAATATTTTACTGCACATCTTTATATAATCTTATGTCATATTATTTTATTTGAACTACTTTCAACAAATAACTGATGACATGTATTATAGTCTAGGAATCCTTGTACATATAGAATTCTTTCATGCATAACTATTCATTCCTAAGATCAATTTTGTATATGATTCTTTAAATATTAATTCTAATTGTGAATAACACATTATACCATTTATTTTATCGTATCAGTAAACGCTTTTAAATGAGATTGTTCGCAATACTCATTACCGGTGATCCTCGTATGAATCCCATTAATTAGAGTTAACTTGTAAAATCCCAAAAAAAAAAGGAGAAACATAATAAATAAAAGTAATAATTAAGAAATTTTATAAGAAAATATGAGGGACATAAGGAATATGACTCAATTTGTAAACAAAAGGAAAGATTAGGGGCCAATGTATAATTAGGAAAAATAGAGGCTATAAATACCCTATCAATTCCTCTTTCATGACCTTCTATAAATTTAATAAAAATAATATTTCATTTCTTAAATCAGATGAATCTAGTCAACCCACTACAAGAAAATTGATAAATACAAATGAAAATATTGAAAAAATATTTCCGGTAAATTATAGTGAATTTTCGAGCAAGTAGTGGACACTTTCTCCCTTATGATCTATATGATCTTAGTGGCCTATTTTGCAGCAAGTAATGTACAGTTACTACCCATGATCCCATGATCTGACAGCTTGTAGATAAGTCTCCTTGATCAACCCCCACGTTCTGTCCCATGATCCCATGATCTAGGAAGTCCATAACTCCCACTCACCCATGTTCTTGCATGCCCACCTGGCAGCCCCAACTACTAATTCTTACTGCGTTAGCTGTTGAGTCACTCGTATGCCTTAGACAGTCCTTCGTCCAAGCTTTAGATCATGCCAAGTCGAACCCTTGACTTGCACAACTATTGCGCGCTGCTAAATTCGCATCTGCGTGCAGGTTGCCAATTCCTACGTTGCCGAATTCGCATCTGCATGCAAGTTGCCACTGTTCGTGCTGTTTAATTCTACGACAGCCCTAGTTCTCATTAGCCTATCTACCTGACGAGTTTTCCTGCCTAACCTGGACATTCCATGTTCGTCAACAATATGCGTTGCCAATGCTCTTTTGACGAATCTACAATTACACAAATCTGCGCTGCCGATTTATCCTACTGTTGGCATAGCTGTCGGCACCCTTAGGCACTGTTTTGGACAGCCTTCCAAAGCGTGCACCTCATGCATATTTAACACTGTTACAAACCACCCCCACCAAAAGAACCTGAAAAGAATTAAAACAAAGCCACAAAATACGACGACATATCATTTATACCAATGGAATTACCGACGGAATTAATTATGTCGATAAAATCATTGGTAAAATTGTTCACTTTTCCCTGACACTATTAATCATATCAATTACAAAGAAAATCACCGATGGATTGCTCTGTTAGTTATTGTTCTTTACATATGAAATCACCGACGAATTGAAAAGTCGTCGGTGTTATGTGGCGGGTTTCTAAAAATTTTTGAGTAAATTGAAAATTTAAATTAAATATTACAGATGGAATCACCGACGGATTGAAAAGTCGTCGTGAAGTTTGGCGGTTTCTAAAAATTTGTGATTAAATCAAAATTTTTAATTAAATATTACAGACAAAATCACTGCAAAATGGTTAGAAATATTAATATATAATTATCTATCGATAAAACTGTCGGTAAAATGCCCCTAATAAATAGAATCCCTTATTTCACAACAGACGAGCATGTTCTTCTTCTTGTTTTTTCTTCTCCTTCTTCTTCTTTTTCCCCTCATGTAAAAAACATTAACATCCCTTTATTTCTTTCTCTTCTCTTCTCTCCTCAACTCCTCTTCTCCACCATTCTTAGTATGTCTTCTTCTCTTTTTTTTCTTTTTTATGTTCTCTTCTTAGATTTTTTTTTTTAATTAACATACTTTATGAATTTGTTTTTTTTTTTTTTCTCTTTTCAGCTTCACTCGGAACTACATTAAGGTAAAGTTTTTCTTTTTCCTTGTTTCTTTCTGTTTTTTTTATTTTATTTTTAAATTTTTTTGTTCTTAATAATTGTATGAATGTTGTTGTAGGATATTTTTTTGCATATGAGATCAATGTTGTTGTTGTTTTATTTTTTGTGTTATTTATTTGTTGCAAATTTTTTGAGTTCATTTTCTTTTTCTTTTTTCCATGCAACTCAATTATGAGTATTATAGAGTGTTGATATTAATTTAATTATTTTCTAGTTTTTTAAATATATTTTTTAAAAAATATATTTTAAATAATCACCAATGGAATTGCATACAGTATTTTTTTTTGTTATATGACAATTTTCCTAAGAGAAATACCGACGGAATGAAGTGAGAATTTTTTTTTTACGCACATTTTCTGTATGTAAAACCATCTATTTTTTATTTTTTTACTGGTAGAATTAGCGACAAACAATGGAATTATCGATGAACGTTATTCCAACGGATGTATTCCGTCGGTAAAATTTTTACCAACAAAATGACAATCTAACACCCACCGGAAAAAAAGTGTTAAATGTTGTAATGACCTAATATTGTCTATCCCACTTGACTGTACAAGAATACCTAAAAAAGTTTCACTGCCCATTAACTATTCAGTCGTATCTTATCTTGATAAGATCCAAATCCAAAAAATGCAAGAATTCAGTTCTTAATTTGCCAGATTTCCCATGTAAGACAAAATGCCAGCCCTACCTTTTCTTCAAGAGTTTCTTGCCAAATCAACTTGAAGCCGATACTGGTAAAGTTAGACATGATGGGCTTCATTCTTCCTGGTGAAAGAGAGAGAAGATGGGGTCTGTGGTGGACCAAGAGTCGTCGAATATTCGATTTCATCCATCCATTTTTAGTTTACTGTTAACATGGGGTTTCGCTTTTGTAAAAACACCTTCTATTGTGGGGCGTATCGATAAGCTAGGATGACGTTTTGTGGCGTTCTACTATCACTTCTGTGTGTCCATCCCTGAGCCATCTTGCCTTCAATGGCCACCCGCATTTACATTCCGAGTTTTTGGCTCTCTTGTGCTCCGATACTGATGAGCTGAGGGTCATTTTATACGGTCATTTCATTTATCATTCATTAGCCTACCTAAAACATGAAGTTAGATGAGTTTGTAAGAAAGAATTATACTACTCCCATCACCAATTAGCAGGATAACCACTTATTCGGTATCTCCCCAATAATTCTAGCAAAACCCATTTAATTGCGAATAAATCCGGCTATTAATAACTTTTTACCAGTCTTATCTTTAATATTTTACTTCACATCTTCATACAACCTTATACCGCATTATTTTTTTGAACTACATTCAACAAACAACTGATAACATGTATTATGATCTAGGAATCCTTGTACATATAGAATTCTTCTATGCATAACTATTTATTCCTAACTATAATTAATTTTGTATATGGTTCTTTAAATATTAATTCTGATTGTGAATAACATAGTATACTATTTATTTTATCGTATCAATAAACACTTTCAAATGAGATGGTTTGCAATACTCATAACTGGTGATCTTCATATGGATCCCATGATTCGAAGTTAACCTGTAAAATTCAAAAAAAAAAAGAAGAGAGAAACATAATAAATAAAAGTAATAATTAAGAAATTTAATAAGAAAATATGAGGGACATAAGGAATATGACTCAATTTCATCCAAGATCATACTTTAGTACTTTATAATGTTGATGATACACTTTTTAGTTTCACACCTCTTATAAACTAGGTGTCAAAAAGAAAGTTAGATGAATAGTTAAGTTAGTGGATGAAACATCCATATGGGTAAATGGCAAGGTTATCATTGACCTTGTTCATATATTCTTGCATGTTATGCAGAAAGACATCTTGATATTACCCAGTATATTGACCAACATTGTAGTTTTCAGATGTGTTGAACGACAATGGTATCTACAAACTAAAGTTTTCTCACTTGTATTCTTCTCCTTCTTGGAGGAAATATATAGACATGATTACACCTTAAATAGGCAATAATCTCATTATAGGAAACTAAATATATATTCCTATATTAGTATACAAGATTTGATCTGATTCCTATAATTGATCAGATTCTTATTATGAAATCAACTTCTGTATTTATAATGGACAACTCATGCCAACACTCACGTTCAAGTTGGAGCATAAATATCGATCATGCCCAACTTGTTAATTATATCATGGAATACCTTTCTTGAAATCGCTTTTATAGGTGACACGATCAAACGATTGATATTTTACCCCAAGTGCAGTAGTGTCGAAATAATAATTAACCTGAAAAGCTTGGGGTCGAACCACAAGGAGGTGAACTATATAAATACAAATAATATATATATATATATATATATTTAATAAAACAAAGAGTTTATGAGAATTTTATGGGATATTGATGTAAGGATTAAACAATGATAAAACAATTATCAAGGTTAGAGGATCCACTAATAGTATTAGAAATAAGTATATTATAAACTCTTTTTATTAATCAACTAGAAACCACATACAAAGGAGGTTTCAATCGGATGATTTATCCTTAATAGTTAATTTATTATAAATTTTTTAACATGATCATATTAATTATCTTATTTTAGTAACACTATATACTTTTAAATATTGTTAGGAATTCATGATGTTAACTTATGTTAACAACAAATCAAGTTCCGTTCATAGCACAGGTGTAGGTTATACTATACGGTTGGCTATGAAAGTGCCAAACATTTGTTGTACCAAGTGTTATAGAACACAAATCTAGATTAACCATTTAACAAGCAAGATATTAAGAATTAATAAGATACAATGATAAGACATGTTAATAACAAACTTTCTTGGATATAAACATTGAAGTCCATGTTGAGTTTGTATTATACATATTCTAACACCATTAGTGAAACCTTTTCACCTTCACATAATAAACTTAGCTAAACATAATGAAGAAGAAAAACATAAATAAACAACATAAGAACATAAATATAGTAAAGGAAATGAAAAGCATAAACAAGAGATTAAGAAAAATATAACATGAAATAAAACTTAAACATCACAAAAATATTTAGAAAGAAATAAAGAACATGATCTTGATTTGAACAACCAAGATGCTTAAATGCATGGCAAATACTCCTTTTATAGGCCAAAATTTGAAACTATTGATTTGATGACTAATTATTGAGTAGGTGGCCACATCTTGACTTGGTGACGATCCTTATCTTTTTGTCTAAACAAAACGTCATTGATAACGTTAGAATTTGAATATACTTAACTCATAAAAGTTCTAGGAACTTGTCTCAGCTTTCCAACAAAAAAATTGAGGTTGTTTGGACTTCTATAACTTGAGATATGGGCTGAACACTAAACAATATCTGAGCTGCAGGACAGATTTAGACTTCTCCGTTGTTGCTACAATTTGGACTTGAAAATGGCCTTTTTAAATCTTGGACTCCTATGAAAGTTTTAAGCCTATGTCTTAGCTTTCCATCCATATAGAGCAGACCTAAATCCAAGATCTACAACTCCAGATATGACCCAATGACCGAACAGTGTTCCAGTTTAGACTGAACCAGCATCTCTTTTCTAAGTTTGGCACTCTCTTTGTCTTTTAAATTTCAGTAGTTAAACTCATCAATCAATCCTTTGATTTATGTGCTAGGCTTGCGTTTACAATGAACATTTACCATAAATTAACGGTATCTTATATTATTAGAAATGTTATTATAAAACATGATCTAGTTAAGGAGTTATTAATACTTCAAGTGCAAAATGATGATATAAAATCTTGATAAAAATGCATTTTTAAGTACTAATCAGTAAGTATATCAACTAACTGATTTTCTAATCTGACAAAAGGAAATTGTATGAGTTTTTTTTATCTAACTTCTCCTTAATGAAGTGACAATCAATCTCAACATATTAGGTGCGGTTGTGTTGTACAGGATTTTATGCAATTGCAATGGCTGCCTTATTATCACAATGTAGATTCATAGGTTATGTGTATTCAACCTTTAAATCTTTAAGAACACTCTTAATTCATAATAATTTTCATACTCCATGAGCCATGCCTCAGAATTTAGCTTATGCACTTGATCTTGCAACTACCTTTTGCTTCTTGCTTTTCCAAGTAACAAGATTACCTTCCATGCAAGTGAAGTGTCCATACGTAGATTTTTCGGTTGTTTGAACTCCTACCCAATCAGCATTTGTGTATCCCTCAATGATAGAGATATTATTTTTCGAGAACAGCAAACCTTTTCTGGGAGCACCCTTTAAGTATCTTAGGATTCATTTCACTGTATCTGTATGTTATACACTTGATGCATGCATAAATTGACTTACAATGCTGACAGCGTAAGCTATATCTAGTCTTATATGTGATAAATAAATTAATCTACTAACTAATTTTTTATACCAACCAATGTCTGTTGGAACTTGATTGGGATGAATTCCAAGCTTATTATTTACTTCCATAGGTGTTGGTGTTGGTTTGTAAGCAAGCATTTCAGTGTCAATCAATAGGTCTAGCATGTATTTTCGTTGTGAAAGACAAATTCCATGATCTAATCTTGCGACTTCGATGCCTAAGAAGTATTTAAGTTATCTAAGGCTCTTCATTTCAAACTCAGTCACCAAATATTCCTGTAACAATTTCATTTCATCCGGATCTTCTCCTGTCAACACCATATCATCAACATACATAATTAAAGTTGTTACCTTCCCTTCTTTGTGTTTTATAAACAGAGTATGATCTGAACTACTCTGTTTATAACCGAAGGCCTTTATGGCAGAGGAGAACCTCCCAAACCAGGCTCTAGGGGATTGTTTCAGACCATATAATGATTTTTTCAATTTACAGACTTTGTTTTTCTTAAAGAACTACACTTCACACTTGGTGGTAACTCAATGTACACTTCTTCCTCTATGTCCCCATTGAGAAATGCATTCTTAACATCAAATTGTTTTAAAGGACACTCCAGGCTTTTTGTTATAGATATAAGAACATGAATTGTGTCAAGCTTGGTAACCGGTGCAAATATCTCTTGGTAATCCACCCCGTATCTCTGTGTATACCCCTTTGCCACCAATCTTGCTTTATATATGTCAATGTTTCCATCTGCTATAAGCTTCATTGTGAACACCCATCTACATCCAATTGTTTTCTTTCCTTCAGGTAATGAAACAAGTTCCCACGTAGAGTTCTTTTGCAAAGCTTTCATCTTTTCGTTTATTGCCTTGGCCCAATTTGGATCTGTAAAACTTCCTGCATGTAACTAGGAATAGATGCATTGGATAATTGGTTAATAGTAAATGCATACAATTCTGATAACCTATGAATAGAGACATAATTATTGATTAGGTATTTGACATTGGCATTAGGATCGGGTTCATATTGTTTCTTTGGGATACCCTTACTTGATCTTTATGAATATTTAGAAGTTACGTTTTCAGGAGGAACAAGAGACTTATTAGATGTGACAATTGACTCATCAGATATGGGATTCAAGAGTACCTAGGGTGGTTCAACATTCTGATTTACTTCTTCAGATAATGGTGTTAACATAGGCAACTCTATATTTACCGGTAACTCCTCATGAATGCTATTCTTCCTAAGTCTTTCAGTTATTTCTTCCAGTTCTGAAAACTCATCTCTGCTACCTTCATGCAACTTATCTCCTTCACTGGAATTCTCCCCTTGAAGAGAAATTAGTGAAACTCCTTCTAAATAATATGGTTCGAATTCACGAAAGGAAACATCCATAGTCAGTTATAGTTTTTGGGTTTGAGGATCATAACATCTATATCCTTTCTGAAAATCAGAATAGCCAACAAAAACACAATGTTTGGCACATGGATCAAGTTTAGTTTGCAAAACCTTTGAGATGTGAACATAGGTTGTACAACCAAACACTCTGGATTCGAAAGATGGGGAATGGAAAGTAAGGACTTTAGTTTTTGTTGAGGTGTATGAAAATCTATCACGCGGAAAGGTGTCCAATTAAGGAGATATACAACAGATTTTGTAGCTTCTTCCTAGTAGAACTTCGGCATTTTCATACCAAAGAAATAGGCACAAACCACTTCCAGTATTTGTTTATTCTTTCTTTTTGCCAATCCATTATGTTGTAGAGTATAAGTATATGAAGTCTAATGTCGAATTCCATAATGGTGGAGATACTTTTGAATAGATGTATCCAGAAATTCCATGGCATTATCAGTTTGCCACCCACGAATCTATATCTGATACTAAGTACCCACCATATTATGAAATTCCTAAAATGCTAGAAAAACATCACTTTTTTATGAAGTAAAGACACCCAAGTCATTATCGTACATTCATCTATAAATGTAACAAAGTAACGAGCTTTAGAAAAAGAGGGAATTTTAACAGGGCCCCATTCATCAGAACGTATAACTGTAAAAGGTTATGAACCTTTATTAAAACTTGGTAAATAAGAAATGTGATGGCTTTTGGCCAGTTCATAAATATTGCAATCAAAATCCGAATCAGTTAAAACTGAAAAAAGAAGTGGTTGTAATCTTCTAAGATACCCAAAATAAAGATGTCCCAATCGTTGGTGCCATAACCATACAGTTGCTCGATCTTTATCTAAACTTTTAATTTGATATACATGGCTGAATTTCTATCTTGAATTTCTATCTTCTAGTTTTTGTTAATTCCAAGTAGACAACAAGTTATATTCAAGAGATGGAACAACTAGGATTGAATGTAATGTGAGAGTGTCAGACAAGATAACAGATCCTTCTCCAGTAGTTGGAGAGGTACTACCATTAGTTATGGATAGAAAAGATTGGGTAGACGAGCTAATGGATTGTAATTGACCAGAGTCTCTAATCATATGATCGAATGCACTTGTATCAATAATCCAAGTATCATTCTTAGAAGTTATAGAGAATACATTTGCCTTACCAACAATACCTGGGTGAGCAACATTAGTTATAGGCTGCAATTTGTTTGAAACAATAGGTTGAACTTCATTTGTAGATGTCACCATGGCTTTCCCTACAAACTTCTTCCTTGGTTTTTTTTTTTTTAGAAATCCTACCACTTAGGATAGCCAATGATCTCATAACACCTTTGTTTTGAATGAGCTAATTCACCATAATAACCACATACCAGATTATGAGACTTTCCAGGTGATGGATGATTTCGGCTCTTCATGGAGCCAAATGATGGTCCTTGTTAGGTTTGGTTAGCTATCATGGCAGAATGCTCATAAATTGAGCAAGAACCCCTTATCGTCTGTCTTTGTTGAAGCTCTCTCCTCATATATACATACATACTCTCCAAGTCCAATTTTGGATCTTTGAGTAAGATTTCTCCACGAACTTGATCAAACTCAGAATCAAGTCCATTGAGAAAGATATGAACTCGAAGCCGAGTCATTACAGAATGTAATTAGACAACGCCTTGAACTGTTTCTTCCTGAGAAGTAGTTTTATGATCAATCTCCTAAAAGATAGCAATAAGATCATTGTAATATATTGATAGAGATCGACCATCTTGTTTGGTAAAGGATTTTTTATTTAATTCAAAGAGACTTTTATTTAATTCAAAGAGACGAGTTTTGTCTGATCCATTATAAAAGGTTTTTGACACGACCTCCAATATTTCCTTGATCATGGAAAGAAGAATAAATCGATGCATCAATAAAGAACTCATTGAGTCAATAAGCCAACTTTTTACTTTTTGGTTTTTAATAATCCATTTTGCAAAAAGGGCATCTTCAGGTAAGGGTTTTTTCGCTTCTCTAGTGAGATATCCAGCTTTGTTACGAGTGCCTATGCATATCTCCATAAGTTGAGACCATAATGGCTAATTGGTCTTATCCAATATGATATTGATAGAGAATGAAGAGTTGTCTTGGTGGATAATAATGGGTGGTGTTTGGTTATTTGGTGCAATTGGGACAATGGGGTTAGGATTGGCCATTTATTATCTATGAGTATGAATTTCAAAAGTAGGAAAAAGTGTTGGTATAAGATTCGTGTTTTTAAAAGTAGGAAAAAGTGTGGTATAATATTCGCATTTGTGTAGTTCTGCAAACTTTGCTCCGATACCATGTTGAACGATAATGGTGTCTACAAACTGAAGTTTTCTCATATGTATTGTTCTCCTTCTTGGAGGAAAAATATAGACACGATTACACCTTAAATAGGCAATAATCTCATTACAGGAAACTAAATATATATTCCTATATTAGTATACAAGATTTGATATGATTCCTATAATTGATCAAATTCCTATTACGAAATCAACTTCTATATTTATAATGGACAATTCATTCCAACAAGATGTATAAGAACAACTATGGGACTCAATTATATCCTTTACTTGATGAATTAGAAGTGAGTAAATATATTAGTCCTCAAGTATACTTAGACCTTTCAAGATGGAAAACCGGTTAGGGTCGATAATAGTCAACTTGATTGCATAATGAAATGGATAAAAGAGAGGGTAATTTTAAATATAGATGTGGCATCTATGGTCAAGCAGGGAATAATAAACAAACTTGTGAATACAGACAAGGTATGTAACAAAATACTTAATTATTTGCATTGTATTTATTATTGTTTATAATGTAATTATTTAAAATATATATTTTCTAATTTTAAATTATATTTTATATTTTATATGTACACTTGGTTATGATGCCACATACGTAAGGTGCATCATCTTCATCTAAACGTAGAGTTTCTTAGTACATGGATCCTCGTTCAGTTGATCATTTTGTTCTATGGTTGCAGGACTTACATAGATCAAAGGCCATATGGAATGGTAATATATGTTTGTTTTCATTTAATAAAAATTATAAATTATTATGCTAATTATCTTATAATTCATGTCAACACATCAATTTTTTTCTTTTAGTATACATGATTTGGGTAAGATGTACTGCAAATTCTATAAGTTATGCCTCTTCTAGATCTTTTGATCCTATACATCATGCATTTGAATTTTTATTATATTACATGTCTTTAGCATATAATGATAGATCATGACTTGCTCACTATATTTATTGAGAGATAGGGATGAGAGACACACATTTCACTTTTATGTAGGGGAGATGACACCTACATTACATGATAATGTTATTTTTCTTCGCTTACCTATAGATGGGTGAGTACTTACTGCCATGGATATCCAGAATAAGGTCACTTTATGCGAGCGTGCATTCAGACGAATACTCCCACCTGAAATGTTCAAAGGAAATATTTTATGCATAAAATGGCTTTGGAAAACTTTTATGAATTACTAGATGATTATAATGGTGAGATCCTACAATGCTATGTTAATGTATATTAATAGTTCAATTAATATATTGATTTGTCTATATTTGATTTGAATTTGGTGTTTTGTTGTGCAACTATGCTTGAGTGTACATACTTATATATTTGGCACTATACTTTTCATGAATCTTCATGGGACATATATGCCCTTGTTCTACTTATCAATGCTAGAGAATTTTGAATCCATTCCACTATATAGTTTAGGGCTCAGGTGTCCTTGTATGTTTGTATAGACATTTATGTTAAGCTAGTTTTAAAAAAGCAAAACAAGTTGGAGGATGTTTATTTTTTTTACAAGTAAAATAAATATATTATTATGTTATGTATAATAGCTTTTTATTTGTCAAAGAATCCACTCACACCGTTCATGTTCTAAAAGTAACCAAAATTTTAGGCTAACCATTCTTTTTCACAATACCGAACTAATACTCATTTTTTCATATGTCGAAAAAAGCATCCAAAATTATATCATATCACTTGAATGACTTGTTTTAGGCTTTCGACCAAAGAAATCTAAACCATATTTTTATTGAAAACATATTTAAATTTACATCTCAATAATTTTATTTTAATAATTAGACCTAATTAAACTTGAATGACCCATTTACTTGTTGTCATAGAAGACATAAATAAGCTTGAATGTATTATTATATTATGTATACTTATGTTATGTTATTTCTGGGTATAGAGTTATTTTTATTTTATTAGTACTTTTGTATTATTGTTTTATCTAATTGTCATATTGATTTTAATGTTATTTTACATATTATGCATTTTTATACTTATTTTAGATAATTGTTAGTCAGTATAATTGAGGAGGCAATAAAAAAGAATGAGAGCTCGGAATCCCTCACAGCAAATAATGTAAGAAAATACATTCTCAGGGGATTTAAACAAACTATTTCAGGCAAAGGACATAGAAAAAATAATTGCGTGAGAATTGAAAATGACTCAAATTGTATTTAGTGGCTATCACTTCAAGAAAACCAGCACCGTGAATTACTGGACCAGCGCTTTCTACCTTGTCTTGCTCGTGTTTTCATTGGCTATGCTTTCCCACCAAACGTTCATTGCTTCCACCTTTCCAAGTATCTTAAGGTACGATTTCTTGATGGAATACATCATATTACAATCTTAAACTTCTTATCAAAATGCTTTCAGGAAAGTTCTTGAGTTTCACATTAATCTCACTCTCTCCATTAGAACCTCATTTGCAACTAAACTGAACAACCATCTCCCTGTCTTCTTGCTAAAAGCCAACCACCCCACCATCAAAAATTGCAAAATTACGGTTCTTCCTATAATTCAATTTAGGGTTTTTTTTTTTAGGTTTTTAAAGAAAAAATTAATAATTGTATTTCAATAAATGGAAAAGATTCTAACACCATTAAAAGAGAAAAATCGATTAAAAATATTAAATTAAGTTTTGATTTGGGTTCGCATTATTGAGATAAGAGAAAGAATTTAATGTAATTGATTTATTGGGTGTTTCTGATATATATATATATATATATATATATATATATATATATATATATATATATATATATATATATATATATAACAATAATTTGGTTGTTTCTTTATATTTAGAAAATTATGTTGACTCAGGATGTAAACTGTAATTTCTCAATCTTATTGAGTAATTGAAAAAATGACCTAACTACATGATGCTAAAAATAATTTTATATTTTAAATAAATACATTAATATAGTTACTTTAAAAGTGATCTCGATAATAAAAACGATGCTTGACTGGATAACTAGTAAAATAAATCAGAAGGGTATTGTTAAAAGCACCCTCAAACCCACATTTTCAAATTCACATATACTATAAAAAATTATATATTTTGAAACTAATATCATATATGAACCATTTCCTTTTTTCTTTCAACTTCTAAGGATAAGACCACCTTAAATATCTTGTCATCCCTGGTTTGGTTCTTAGATAAAAGAAAAATAAATAAATATCAGATATATAGGAATACAATGACCTTAAAATGATAATTTCGATCATAAATTAATCAATGAAATTCTGGGGAAACTTTTTAATTCTAGTCTAGGTTATTATATTTAAGGCTCAAATAGGAACAACATGGGATATATTAAAATTATAATCATCTTAAAATAAATTGACATAGTTTCATTGAGATGCAACTACCTTTTAAAAGGAAATTAAAAAAAAAAATACAATCTCATTGAGAGGTGATTACTTCAAACTTAAAGAAAAATAGTTTCATTTAAAGGCGACCATCATTAATATGAAATAAAATAACATAGTCTCATCAAGATGCAACCACCCTTAACATAAAATAAAAGGACATGTTCTCATCATGAGACCGATTACCCTTAATATAAAATAAAATGGTCTCATTAAAAGGTGATCATTCTTAATATAAAATAAAATGACATAATGTTGTCAATAGACAACTGCCCTCAACATAAAATAAAATTGTCAAAGTATCTTGTGACCAATGTAAACATACAATAAAATAAAATAGTCTTGATTGTAAAGTTTAGTTTGACTTAACTAGCTATGAGATTTGATAAAACAAATGTCATGAATGCAAAGCTTAACTTGAATATGTTATTTTTTTATTATTCATTTTCTTTCTTTCTTTTTATCGCCTTACAGTAGCAACTAATTGTGATCTTATTTTTTAATGATATTTTTTTTAAGATGAGAGAAAACATAAATTATACATTTTGAAAGCTTAATCTTCTTTTTTGATATCCACATCTTTGAATATCTTTGATTTTATAAGTGTTAATAAATGGTCACCAGCTTGCCTAAATTCTTTAAGGCACACAATTGCCTTTTAGGCCCATTAAAAGTTTGCCTCCTAGTGTTCTCCAATTTAACCATTAGATGGTATAATTGATTCATCATCTTGTCTTGTCAAATATTATCTTTGCTTCTTATTGTCATAAATGTGGTTTGAGATTGTCTATTAGTTATACTTGTCCATTGCTCATTTTTCATCACCACAAAGAAGTTGTCATCTTACAACTCTCAGCTTAGGATAGAGTTTCTCAAATTATCATTTAGCTATTGTGATTGTCATATGTTCTTTCAAATAGAACTTACCTTAATTGACCTAGTTGTGTTCATCTTTTTCTATAGCCATCATCTTCATTTGTTTATCAAAAAAATTTCAAATTCAATCAAAAGAAAATTTTACTGTAAAATATTTTTTTTTCTTGAAATCATCTTTTTTTGTTTTGGGGTCAAACTGTAAATTTTAAGGATTGTGTTTAATTAGGTATAATTATTAAAATAAAATTATTGAGATGTAAATTTAAATATGTTTTCAATAAAATATGGTTTAGATTTCTTTGGTCAAAAGCCTAAAACAAGTCATCCAAGTGTTATGATATAATTTTGGATGCTTTTGTCAACATATGAAAAACTAAGTGTTAGTTGGGTATTGTGAAAAAGAATGGCTAATCTAAAATTTTGGTTATTTTTAGAACATGAACAATTTAAGTGGATTCTTTAACAAATAGAAGGTTATTTTGGAAAAGAAATCTGAGTTTTGGTTTTTAAAAAGTGAATAACTTGCCTCATGTCATGTTGACCTTGGCTATTTATTGTGAAAACCTATGATTTAGTATTTTTGTACCCTTCACAAGAGCGTGACATAATAGCGACCCTTTGGGTGGGTTATAAGGTCTTTGGTTGGATAAGTAGACGCCACCAAATTTTATGTTTATTAGAAATCCTAACTAATCTTTTAAATATTCTAGGTTAGAGACTGGTTATATAAAGAAAAGGTATTAGCACCCCTAGTATGTCTTATCTAAGTTAAGTTGCATTATTTTTTTATATATGGTTACTATGGTATAATTATATTTCTATTTCTATTATTGTATCCATGACGGGATCGCTATGATGAACAAATCCTGGTTTTATAAGTCAAGAACTTGGTCTAAAACATGTCCAAAGAAAACAGGTTTATCCTCAGCTTATGCACTATAAATGAACTAAAGATAGAAAAACGATGAGATTCAATTATTTTAATTTTTTTTTCTTTTTTTTTTATTTTGAATGTCAATCACTCTTGTATCATAGAACATAGCTTCAAATATCCTCAATTATCATTGACAATTCTTTCAGTACAAACTTAGAATTTTTAGCTATTATGTCATTCCAAATAATATTTTAGATAAAACTCATTGCAGTTTTTATCCTTATATTAGAAGTGAAAGAGTATTACTCGCAATAATGTTTTGGATATTCTACACATTTTTTATCTTTATATTAAAAGTGAATCATAATAAATTATTATCCCTAATAATACTTTGAATATTAACCCTTTTGTAGGTTTTTCTATCCTTTTTATTAAAAGTGAATAATATATTTTCTTATCAAAAAATAAGTTTTTAATGTTTTTGAAATGTAGGCTAAAATGCTTCGGAATTTTACAAAGTATTTTAGATTTAAAAAAAAAAGATCACATAATTTTTTAGGATTATTGGCTATAAGAAAAAAATAAAACTTTTATTTTTTGAAATTATTTTTATATTTTTATTATTATTTGTATTTCTTAAAGCTTTGTTTGACAAAAAAAACTTATTTTCTTTTGAATAAAAATGCCAAAATAGGATTAGGGGCATGTTTACCTGACACGCCTTTAAGCCAAAAATTCATTTATTAAAAAGATTGAGAACCAAGCAAGGCCTTACCAATCTAACTTGAATTTGACCTAAAATCTTTGGTTCAACCATCAACCAAATAAAAAATCATTGGTTTGGCCTGAAAAACAAATCAAAATCAAACCCAAAACCCAAAATAAATCAAACTTGCAAAAAACATGAAATTTTGTGTAAAAAAATAAAAAACCAAAAAACTTAAGAACAATTCAAGAATACAAAGAACATGCTCACTAAACATGAATCAAAATCCAAACTAGATATGAACAATCCAAGGACATAGGCATTTGGAAATCGATCACTAAATAACAATCAAGCATCAAACATCATCGATTATCAACTAATAATTATGATTTGATCAAAATAGATTTTGGTGCAAAAACAAAACTCTAGGATTAAAACTTAGAAATCATGATTTTTTTTATGTAAAATTACCCTAAGTTATTGATTCACGAGCTCATATGAAGATGTTAATGCAAATAAATGGGGAAAAAATGGTCAAAATCAAGTAGCTAAGGCAATGTTCATATGAAGAACATTGCCCAAAATCTTCCTAGATGTGTAAGAATGTCATTTAACCCAGAATTGACCTTTTTGTAACAAATTTGGTTGTGAAGATTTTGGTGGTTTTGCTAAACTTAGAGGCCAAAGAGTTGTTTTTTGATTTTTTGATCATGAGAAAAACATGATCAACCCTTGATATGAACCCACTGAGAAGGTTTAAAGTATGAATACATAAAAAATTAGTGGTTTTGCACAATGGATATCACAGTCATGGTTGATTGAGTTGATCACCATTGAAGCCTCATCGAATCAACTCTGACATCATCATCATCAAAGACTACTTGAAGTTAGTACAAGGGTATACATCTTTTGTTTGGATCTAATTTTGCTTGATTTTGAGATCTGTAGCTTTACATTCATTAGTTTAAAGATGCTAACTCGATTAGCCCATAATTGCCCAAAGAAGAAGATGAATAGCAGGCAAACAATATGTTGTCTAGGATAACCACAAAAAAACTAGGGTTTTTAATTTAATCCTTGATCTTTATTTTTTTTCTTTTAATTGTACTTATAATTGGCTTCTAATTTTCAATTTCACACAATTTTACTATTGCCAAACTCAATTGTGAGCCCCGAAGTTCAGCAACTTCTCCAATTCAGTCTTTGGTTTTTAATTTATACAAATTAACCCTTAAATGACTATTTATCTTTCAATTTTCTTCAATTTGGCCTCTAATCTTAACAATTTTAGTCCCTAAAGTCACATGCCTTTTACGAACCGATCCTTGGTTTTGAAATTATTCAGTGAAGCCCCTAATTTACCATAAAACCTTAGTACTTAGGAAATTAAACCCTTGATTTGACCAAATCAGCTTTTTAAAACTACAATGTAACCTCCAGACTTCAATTTCTTCCCATTAAAGCTTAAACTGAACTCAAAAATCAATTTCTCTCGCAATTAAGCTTTTAATAAATTCAATTAAATCCTGAAAAAATTCAATTGAGTTCTTAAACATCCGATTTTGAATTTTTCTTCTCAAATTTAATTTTCCAATTTAAAAGGCCTTCATTAGTCCATGTTGGACAGTTAATTCTTCCAAACTTGTATGTTTTGATCCTCCCAACCAGTCTTTGGTAATTTTCTAGGTGTTCTTCATGTTCTCTTCATTGATGTATTGTTTTGGTTTTTTTTTTATCTTTAATGATTTTTGTATATTTATATGGGGCTTTAAAATGGGTTAGAACAAATATCATAACGATACAAAATAAATAAGTCATGATTTTGCTTGAAAATATATATTTCATTTCTTAAGAGACTGAAACTTATTGATAAAAAGAATTTTTGTTAATAAAAAAAGTAGCTTATAATAGTACGTGATGTAAGTTAAGGCTTTTGTTTACATAAATATAGGGTATACATAAGGCTTAAATAGTTTTCAAAGGTGTAAGGATGTAGGATTACTTATTTTATGAGACGATATTTTTTGCTTGTTGCCTTGATTTTTTTCATTTTAAAATTTGATCTCATTTCAATCTAAGTTTTTTCAATTGTACCTTTTGCTTTGTCATTGACATTTTGTCTTTGATTTTAGACTTTGCATCAACCTTGTTGATGTTTTAGAGATATTTTATATTTTTCCTTTTTTTTTTGTTATTCATTTTAATTTCTCAATCATTTATTAGCCTTCTTTTATAACTTGTTTTTTTCCTTTTACAAGTTTTTTTTCTTTTTATAGAATTTCAATGATCAATCAAAAATTCTAAAATATTCAAAACCCATGATTTAGTATCATAATCATATACAACACATAAACAAGTCATGATTTTTCTTGAAAAATATGTTTCTTCTTTTGAGAAACAAAAACTTATCAATACAAAAAAAAATATAAAAAATGATTTATAAGAGCACGTAATGTAGGTTAAGGCTTGTGTTTACGCTAAAATATAATATACATAAGGCTTGAATAGTTTTTAAAGGTGTAAGGATATATGATAACTTATTTTATATGATGATATTTTAGGCTTGTTGCCTTGATTTTTTTTTTAATTTTAATAATTGATCTCATTTCAATCTAAATACTCCTAATTGCACGTCGTGCTTTGTCATTAACATTCTTTGATTTTGGACCTTGCATCAACCTTGTACATATTTTAGAGAAATTTTATATTTCTCTTTGTTTTTTTAACTATTCATTTCAATTTATTAGTTGATCATTTGATAGTTCTTTTTGTAACACTTTTTCCCTTCTACATTTTTTATGTTTTTTTCTAATTGGAGAATTTCATTGATCATTCAAAAACTTCTAAAAAGTTTCCCCAGTATGAGGGATAATTTTAGTCTAGGTTATTATTAACACAATAATATGGATTTCTCCGTATAAAACACATATGTGAAATATAACCATCAAAATTACAATAATTATAAACAATAGAATCATTTTTATTATAAGAATATGGGTTAGCAATATGATTCCCTTTTCTTGATAAATTGTGAGTGTTATGAGGTTTAATGGAACATGTTGTCTTTACAAAAGAGTTTTTGGATCATTTACACCTTTTGAAAGATTTGCAATTGAAATGAACTTTTTAAAAATTTTGGTTTGGAATATTCTCTAAGTCATTTCCCAAAACATCACAAGTTAAGGTTTGAGAAATCATCATTCTCAATTTTAAGAAAACTTTCTATTTTAGTTTCTTCAAATTCTTTTACCTTTAAAACCATCAATTAATTTTCTTTTTTTCAAGAATTAAATTTCTATTTTAAAAAAAAAAAATCATGTTTGTAAGAGCAACATTTTTCAAATAAAACTACTTAAACTCATTATGAAATGCATTATAATTTTTTTTTGAAAAGAATCATCTATTATCTTATTGTCTTCACTCACTTATAAAATACTAGTTGTTTCACTAATTAAATCAATTTTGTGTTGATTGTTGGAGGAGAGAAACTTATCACGTCCCTTTTTCATTGAACTAACTGAAGTTAGGGTAAAGAGATTACTCATAAGTTTTATAGTGGTTCAACACTAACCACCTACTTTGCTCCCTTAGCATAAATCTTGGACTTTGACTATCACTCACAATCTTCTTCACATGTGAGACCTTACCTTTTACAATTGATTCTTTTTTCAAGGTTCAATATTCAAAATTTCACTCACATGATTGTTTTCACAAGCTCAAGATAGAAACATAACCAATCATTTTCATGGGCTCGAGATTAAAACCTAAATGATCTATTTTATAGGCTTAAGATTGAAACCTTCACTGTTTTTCCATAAGATTATGATTAAAAAAAAACACGTTGAGCTCATACACCAAAAATATCAAAGTAACAAATCCAAGTGGTTATAATGCCACATATACTTTAACAAGATTTTTCAATCACAATTAATAAAAACAACACTCACTAATAAAAATATATTACAATATTAAAATCTCAAGTCTTTTGTAAGAAAGTAATCTAACTCTTTTAGGTAAAGTGCATGGTGCAATTAGTATGAAAAGGAGAATAATCAAAGAGTATGTTCAAAGTTAATAATAATTTCTCAATGATTGCATCCAGATGTAAAGGTTAAAGGAATCACTAAGTTATTAAAAAAAAAATAGCTAACTAGAAGAAAGAGAGAATACGCCAAAAAATTTTGAATTCTAGGAGCTTCGATATACTAGATGGATTAGTCTGGATAATGTAAACTATGTCATGCTAGAGTAAAGATGATGATATGGAGTGTTGAACAGGACTATCTTGTTTGTCCTAAGTGGCAAAGAGATGATAAGGGTATTATAAATTTGAATTTCATCTTAAGGAAAAGGAAATTCAATTTTTTATATAAAAACAAGCTAGGTACATTCTCACACACTTTTTCATATATGACAGAGATTTTTTAGATCATATAAGATTACAAGGGTTTGGTCACATGGTAAAGAAAATGGTAATTTGATTTACCAATTGTATAATGTTGTGTGTTTGGTATGGTTGTTTGCTTTACCATTTATCTTTACAATTTTTTAATGTGATTAACTTATTTACCTTATAACATTTGTTTAACCATAAGTCCTTGAATTTAGGTATGGTGTGGTCATCTAGTTTACCAAGATCTCGAGGTTTATAAGTGTGAAACAAAATGCTTTAAGCTAATTTGGGGATAAGTTTTCAAGAGTTACATTAGCTCTTAAATAGACTTGATTTATAATAAATATAACCCCTAAGAATAATCTTGTAGAAAAAGTCACATAAATGTGATTTCCAATTTTGAAAATTTTCAAAACATATTAGAGATCCTTGAGTTACATAAATAATAATGAAGTTTCATCAACATAAATTCAACACTTTAATTAGCGACCATTTACTGGTTTGATTCATTAAAACTACTATCAATCAATACCTTTTGACTAATAGTAAATGTTTGGTAGATGTCGTATCGTATAAAACAACTCATAAATTATGATTGGACTTGAATAAAGAGTGATACTTTGTCAAAGTGAGTAACATGGTTATAAATCTTATATTTGGTCTAATAGTGGGCTCTATTTCTTATCAAGATAATACTTTCTATTGCTATCATTTGGATTCATCATTATACTTATAGTGGGCATGATGTCTTGATTGAGTATTAATTACCAATGAAATTTCATGCTTTCAAGTATGTTAGCCTATATTATGTTTAATCTTTTATTCAATTCAAAAAGGTGAAATAGGAATGGAATTAATCTTCTCATGATGTATTTAAGATACTCTTCATTTCCTTGGTATTAAATAGTATGGTACATATCAATATGATTGCTTAGATTAGGTAATTTTCCTTTTAATTACTTGTCTAATGTGAGCTTGGTTGAGAAGTGGAAAATAAATTTAATGCCATTTGCAGTGGTGTTTCCTTAGCTATTCAATGATTATGTTATGGCTTAGATCATTTCACTCTCTTAACAACTCATAATGACATATTTATATTAGTATCCTCGATTACTATGGTATTGTCAAAATTGATCATAAAATAATGTATGATCAATTATGAAATGCAAAAAAGAAATAAATTTCATCTAGTGTGAATGGGAATTTAATTTGATTACCTTATTTCTTTTAACAACAAGCTCTAAAAGTCTAAGTTATTTTTTCTAAAAAAATCTAGAAATTTCTTTAGAGGGACTTTGCTCATGACATCACTTTTTTTCATGACAATTAGAGCTAGAAATATTACCTACATAAAAGCCCAAGACACCTAAGTGAAGAGGTGAATTAGGTGTTCTAATTACTAGATTCTAGCATGACCAACTTAAGTTATCCATGGAATGTTATCATAATATTATAGGAGGGCTTTGCTCATGACTTTACTTTTTTGCATTATAAGCTTTAAAATTCTTTTCACATTACATATGTGCTCTTTATGATCAGTAAGACCATCATATTTAACCAAGTCATGTCTAATGAACTTTTAGGATGCCTAAGCTACATGCACCAACCACACTTCCACTTATAAGAGGTGAATAATATTTGTAGTGGGTGAATAATGTATACAAGAAGTGAATGGTTTTTTTAAGATACCACATGTCATTAGGTAAAAGAGGAAGAGAAAATTGATACATGCTCATACAATATCATACAAGACCATAACTGCTATATATGTATATATAGTAGTTATGGTCTACATATATAGCAGTTATGGTCTTGTATGATATTGTCTGAGCATGTATCAATTTTCTCTTCCTCTTTTACCTAATGACATGTGGTATTTATAGATACCGCAGACCTTATAAACTTACATAATGAAGGGAAAATGATAAATAGTATTTTTTTTTTCTAGAAAGTTGAGTTATTAGTTGTTGTGTTTGTTATGTCATTGGTGGAAAGGTTGTCCTATAAGATAGTTATTTGTGAGATAGAATGGCTAGGCCATGAGATTTGGTGTAGAAGCCAAGATGGAAACTTTATTTAGTGGTGCATGCTTGGGAAAAATAGTCATTAGCGAGTGAGTAGGTATTTTCTAAGGAGACAATGTAAGGGAGATAGTCATTTGTGTGAAAGGATTGCTTTTATAAGCTCGTCATACTAATAAAAATGATAGGTTGAGGATTTTTTTATTATTATATTATGTGCTTGGTAAGGTAGTCATATAGATGTTTGTGGCTTGATAAGTGAGAAAAAATGAGAGAAGAAGAGAGAGTTTGGTTGGGCTTGCTAGGAGAGGGTTCAATTGGGCCTTTTTTTAGGAGGGTATGGTTGGGCTTCCTTCGAGGAAGTTTTAATTAGCCCTTGAATTTCTTTTCCTTTCTTCCTTCCTTTCTAGGCCTCAATTAAGCCTTCTTCCCCTTGCTTCTTGTTTCTTCCTTTTTCTCTTATTCCTCCCCTCTTAGCCTCAATTACACTAGTAAAGGTTTAATTAGGTTGTCTGGTCTTATTTGGATCTAACATCTTCTTCTTTTTTTTGCAACATCATTTTCCCCTAATATTTTTAAATATATTGTGTTTGAAAGACTTAATTAGTTGAACCAAGATAAGATAAAATATTTATTGTTTTATATTTGTCATGTTACCGGACTTGTTCGTCCCTAATATATAACTTGTCATGAGAAGTATCCTAAATTAAAGAATTATTAGGAGAGGAAGTTTAGTGATAATATAAGAAGTTGAGTCATTGATTATTTTGTCTTCTATGTTATTGATGGAAAGATTGTCCTAAGAGATAGTTTTTGGTGATAAGGGGTGGTTAGGCCTAGAGAATTAGTGCAAGAGCTAGGTGAGGGATAGTCATTGGTGGAAAGGATGAACATTTTCAGACAAAGATGAGAACTTTTATATTGTGATGTGTGCTTGAGAGGGATAGACATTGGCAAAAAAATAAGCATCTTATAAGAAAACAAGGTGGGAGAGATAGTCATTGGTGTGAAATGATAGCTTTTATAGACATGTTATATTGTCAAATGAGATAGGTTTTGGGATTTTTCACTATGGTGCATGTCTAAAGTGTAGACTTATATTCATGTGTTGCTTGATAAGTGAGAGAGTGGGTGAGAAAGAGAGAGAGTTCGATTAAGTTCATTTGGATAGGGTTCAGTTGGACTTCCTTGAAAAAGAGTTTAGTTGGCCTTTGTATTTCTTTCTTGTTTTGCCCTTTTTTTTAGGCCTGAAATCCTTTACCTTCCTTTTTCTTTCTTCACCCCCCTGGCCTCGGCTGGGCCGGTGAGAGTTTAGTTGGGTTAGTTGGGTCACTTGGGTCACTTGACCTAGATTGGATGTGATTAAGTTCATTTGGAGAGGGTTCAATTGGACTTCCTTGAAAGAGAGTTTAGTTGGCCTTTGTATTTCCTTCTTGTTTTGCCCTTTTTTTTAGGTCTAAAATCATTTACCTTTCTTTTTCTTTCTGCACCCCCCTGGCCTCGGCTGGGCCGGTGAGAGTTTAGTTGGGTTAGTTGGGTCACTTGACCTAGATTGGATGTGATTAATTTCATTTGGAGAGGGTTCAATTCGACTTTCTTGAAAGAGAGTTTAGTTTGTCTTTGTATTTCTTTCTTTTTTTACCCTCTCTTTTTTTTGCCTGAAATCCTTTATCTTTCTTTTTTTTTTTTTTGCACCCCCCCGGGGGCTGGCCAGTGAGAATTTAGTTGGGTTAGAACACTATTTTTTTTTTTCATCATCCAACTAAATATTAATACTTAGCAAATAAAATAAAAAAAAGTTCTTAAAACAAGTAAAACTTTTCGTTACGTGGAGAAGCATAGAGATGGCGATAAGCACGAAGAAGGAAAGAGTGTAGAAGGATATTGAGAGTTGAGCTAGAGACAAGAATTGAGAAGAGACAAGTACGTAGAATGAAGGGGAAAAAATAGCTTAGATGAAGAGAGAAAACCGGCATGGGTAAGGGGAGATAAAACCTTGATAAATATGCACTTTTAAGTACTAATCATTGGCCTTTGTATTTCTTTCTTGTTTTGCCCTTTTTTTTAGGCCTGAAATCCTTCACCTTCCTTTTTCTTTCTTCACCCCCCCAGCCTCGGCTGGGCCTGTGAGAGTTTAGCTGGGTCACTTGACCTAGATTGGATGTGATTAAGTTCATTTGGAGAGGGTTCAGTTGGACTTCCTTGAAAAAGAGTTTAGTTGGCCTTTGTATTTTCTTCTTGTTTTGCCCCTTTTTTTTAGGCCTAAAATCATTTACCTTCCTTTTTCTGCACCCCGCGGCCTCGATTGGGCCGGTGAGAGTTTAGTTGGGTTAGTTGGGTCACTTGACCTAGATTGGATGTGATTAAGTTCATTTGGAGAGGGTTCAGTTGGACTTCCTTGAAAGAGAGTTTAATTGGTATTTGTATTTCTTTCTTGTTTTACCCTCTTTTTTTTTTTGCCTAAAATCCTTTATCTTCCTTTTTCTATCCCCCGGGCTGGGCTGGTGAGAGTTTAGTTGGGTCAGAACACTCTATTATTTTTTTGTTTCATCATCCAACTAAATATTAATACTTAGCAAATAAAATAAAAAAAGTTCTTAAAACAAGTAAAACTTCCCGTTACGTGGAGAAGCATAGAGATGGCGATAAGCACGAAGAAGGAAAGAGTGTAGAAGGATATTGGGAGTTGAGCTAGAGACAAGAATTGAGAAGAGACAAGTACGTAAAATGAAGGGGAAAAAAATAGCTTAGATGAAGAGAGAAAACCGGCATGGGTAAGGGGAGATAAAGAGAGTTGACTAATATTTTGATTTTGTTATGCACTCTTTTAAAATACTATATTTGTTTTTTAGGAAACACACCTCTTGTTGCAACTAATGGCCAACGCGCGCATGATATCTAGCGGCAGCCCTCCTCTACCTCCCATAAATATTGCCTCCCATTTTGTGTTGAAACCACCGAATCTGTAACATAGAATTACTTCTGGGTGGCGAGAGAGAGAGAGAGAGACAGAGAGAGAGAGATGGGTAGTTATATCGAAGAAAACTCTGCTTCTCCAGTCAAACTGCCAACGATAAAGTTCACCAAGCTATTCATCAATGGAGAATTTGTAGATTCAGTTTCAGGTTTGTTTCTGTACCTCTCTCTATCTTTCCCAATCGTACTGAATCAGTCGTACGCGCACACACGAGTATTCTTGCCTGATTCATTCACCTAACCTTTTCACCAGTAGCATTTATGATGGAATTTTCCTTGTGTCCTCTTTCCAAAATCAACATCTTCGCTATAGGCCTTCTCTTTCTTCATGTTTTAACATGAACAGCAGGCTAAGTAATATATCTGTTCATCGTCCCTGTCTTTGGCTCCCCATCGAGCACGATTCGGTGTTAGCTTATGTTGTTTGTTAGCCATGAAAAAAGATGTCTCGAAATGAAAATCATAGTTTTTCTCACCATAGACTCTCTCAAGGAAAGAAAAAATCCAATCGAAAAATGAAACAATTTTCTTCACTCTATCACTACAAAATGGCAGCAGCTGGAAAATATTATCGTCATTTCATTTACTGATTCCATCTGGGCTAAATGTTAGTACTGTCAGTTTCTTTGTAAAACAGCTATCTGTGTCTGCACAACGTAACTTACCTGAGAACATTATAATATTTGACGAATTTTTTAATTTATTTTGTACTTTAAATTTTTTTATTAAAAAGGAGGAAATATCTATTTTAAAAAATATTTGTTAAATAAAAGTCTTGAATCATGGTGCGAATAAATTTTTACATCAAGTTGGCACTGTGACTCATGATGGCCCGCACAATAATCATATAATATAAAAGGGGCACCAAGAACTTAATAAAAACATATGGATTGCTTGTCAGTTTGTGTATAGTTGCTCTAATATTTTTTTGTCGAATAATTGATTTAACAATGCATGATATTTTATGATATAAACTTTCGTATCCACTGACGCGCAGTGAATAAGACAGCTAATATTATAAAGTACAATTAACACTGGTAAGAATATTTTATTTTCAAATTTTTCATCTTAACCTTGATCGACTAGGTGAAAAGGTTTTTTTTTTTTTTAATTTAAATACAATTTTCCAGGTAAAACTTTCGAGACGATCGACCCAAGAACAGGAGAGGTTATAGCTAGAGTTGCAGAAGGAGACAAAGAGGACGTGGATTTGGCTGTGAAGGCTGCCCGCAAGGCATTTGATGACGGTCCCTGGCCTCGCATGTCTGGTGCTGTACGTAATCCTAACTAACACTCATCTATTTTTCTTTTTCTTTTTTTCTTTTTTTATCTAAGCTATACATTAAAAAAAAACTAAACGTTTAGATAAATTATTAAATAAAAGATATATTATTCTAATTCGCCATCTATTTTATTCTAGCCCCTACGGTCTGAAATTGATTGCGTGATTCGCAGTGCTTTGAAATTAGTGTAAAAGTATATTGACGAATTCGCTACAGTTTTCAACTCATGACATAACACGCATTTCTAAGTCATAATCTACAGTTAGATTATACAATTCAACCAATTTTTAGAGACTTATTTAATAATTTATGGTTTATATTTTTTTTATTGAGAATTTGTTGACCATTACACCTATCTATTTGAAAGTATTATTATTGTTATTTTTTAAAATGTATTTCATGGTGAAATGCATCAAAAATAATTTTTTATATTATTTTTAAAATTATTTTTTAAATCAGCGCATCAAAACAATCCAAAACATAAAAAAATTATTATTATTTTTTTAAAATAAACATGGATATAACTATTTTTTCAAAACGTTTCTCTTCCATTAAATAACAATAATAATCAAATAAATTATAAAATCATTAAAACTCAAATTTAACTCATTGAAATAAGTCATCATATACATTATTTTTGCACCATTCATAAGTACTAAAATTTAAAATATTTAGAAATACAGCTAATATGTTAAATAATTAATTAATTTTTTAATTTAAAATAATTTAATTTGTTTTTAGGTGTATACTAGTAGCAGGTAATAACTATAAATTAAAATTACTGCGAACTAGCATATGAAAAATTTAATTTTAAACTTAATTCAAATTCAAGAAATTTAGTTTTGTTTTTTTTATTTGAAATTTGAAATTTTAAAATAAGTGATGATGTTAACGAGAATGAATTTAAGATTCATATGGTATCGATATTGGAGTTGTTTCTTTAGGTTTTTGCCTTTTTATTTGAAAAATCTTGTTGTTGCATGTTGATTGGTACGTACGCACACACGTAGTCCTATATATGTTAATTTGTTTTTATTTGAAACATCTTGTACGCGAGCACACACACGTAGTCCAATATATGGTGTTGGCTTGTGACACGTGGCTAATGTCAAACATGAAAAAAGAGGTGACATGATGAGCCACGACTCTACTCTCTAGCGCAGCGTATATTAGGTTGTCTAAAAGGATTGGCACACTTGCAGATGATGATCTTGTATGTACTCTATTTTTAAAAAAATTAATAATCTAGTTTAAAACAAAGCATTAAAAAAGTGGTTTGTATTTTTAAAATTAATTATTTTTTCAGATTAAAATTATTTTTTATAAAAAACAAATATATATAAAAGAGTGATCAATCTATTATTATTGTATACTTAGACTCATTTTACTAAGAATTAGAATAATATAATATTTAAAAAAAAAATTACCGAATTAACTGTTTTGAGATAATAGGATTCTTTTCACAAAATTAATTATTTATGACAGAAAAATAATTAAAGATAACTCAATTTTTTCAATATTTGTAGTACAATACAATGATTAAATTATGTTTAGAAGCAAAAAGTTTTAAATTAACATCTACAGCTTTTTTGAATTTTTATTTTTTTAAAAAAAATAATATAACTAAATTACTTTTAAAAATAAAAATCTTTGAAATGGCATTAATTAAACGGGTATTTAAGAGCTTTTTGAATTTTTTACTTTTTTAAAAAAATGATAATATAACTAAATTACTTCTAGAAATAAAAATCTTTAAAATGATATTTAGGGAATTTTTTTATATTTTTATTCTAATTTTTTTTAGTTAGAATCAAGTTAATTAAAAAATAATTTAATATTTTAATAAATATAAAATATTATTTAAAAGCAAAAAGTGTTGCACTTGCTAGCGAATAAGGCAAAGATTCTTGTTCTTTGTATATAAGTTTTATTTTATTATATTATTTTTTAAAACATTGATTGTCGGTTGTTAATGTTATTTTGGAGAGAGAAAGATGTGAGACAGCATGTGGTTTGTTGTTCCCATAACTTCTCTCTTAGTCATTTCATCTTTTTTTTAGAATTTTTTAGTTCCCGATTATATAAAGTACAGGGAAAGTGAAAACACCATCAACCTATGTAAGAGTTTTTTTTTTTTTTTTTAATATCTCTAATTAAATTGTTTTTACTAGTTCTATTTAAAAAATAATAACATTATGATAATTTTTTAAAAAATTTAATGATATTTATTTTTTAAAGAAAAAATTTATTTCTTAAGAAATTCATTTGTTTTTTAAACAAATTTCTCAATTTAAATTATGTCTTTAACAGTATTTTTATTTCAAATAATTTTATTGTCAATATAAAATAATAGTTTAATCTCGCAATTGACAAAACCACATATAGTAAAGAAACAAATTATATATTTTATAACCATTTCAAATTTTAAATTGAATCTTATACATTCATGTTGGCCTTTTTCATGGACAGATTTTAGATTCATTTATCAATTCTTCGTAACAATTTTGTTTGTTATATTCAATTTTTTTTTATAAAAATAAAAAATGCTGCTACTTTGTTACTACTAAATATTAATAAAAAAATAAAAATTAAATTAAATAAATAAGACAAAAAAAGCTAAAACAAGAAGAGTGTTCATTTTACTATTTTGTTACTATTCATAAAATCTTAGAAGATTATTCATGTCATTATCGTGCTGTGTATGCTCTCAGCATATATGATGTGCCACAAACTTATTTTTACATTACATTAAATATCATAATTGCAAAATAAAATTTCAAGATATAGTTAAAAGGTTATTGAAAGAATAATCACCAACATTAACAAAAAAAAAAAGGTTTTTTTTTTTTCATTTGCACTATTCAAGAGGCATGTTTTTCTACACTTTGATCCCTATAATTTTCATACCTTTCATATCAAGCATGAAACTTTATTTATATTACATTTTAGTTCTTTATAGTTGAGAGAGGTAAGAGTAAACTTAAGGGGAAAAAAAAAGGAAAAAGAAAGCTTTCGTTCGACCTCATTTTAGCTACCAAAACCATGATCTTGATGTTAATGAATTTTTTTTGGAAGAAGAAATTTCGATTAAGGTAATTTGATCCTTTAATTATACCCAAAAAATAGATTGAAAAAAAAAAAAACATGCACTCCGGCTTGGCTCAAGTCCAAGAGCACCTGGCCTTACATTACAGGTTATAGAAAAAAAAAAATGATATTTAATGTAATGTGAGTGGAATTAAAACCAGGTTATAAACTAAAAATTTTGTGAAAAGGATAGATTGCAGATGAAGTGGAGCGCTATAAAGCAGAGGTTTATTTGGAAATTTACATTTTCGACATTCAAAATATGAGGCAAATGGATTCGTAACAAATAAACAAGAACGCATATTTTTATACACAACAATTCTGTTTATGGGTTGGTGCGATGCTAACAGGAAGGATGATCTTGTTTTGTTCTTGAAATGTGACCTGCAGGAAAGAGGAAGGATTATGATGAAATACGCAGACATAATTGATGAGCATATAGAAGAGTTAGCTGCACTGGACGCCATTGATGCTGGGAAGCTGTTTAGCTGGGGCAAAGCTGTGGACATTCCGACTGTAGCACGTCTAATACGTTATTATGCAGGTGCAGCTGATAAAATTCATGGAGAAGTGTTGAAGATGTCCCGCGAGCTTCATGGATACACGCTGCGTGAACCCATCGGTGTTGCAGGGCATATCATTCCCTGGAACTTCCCTAGCTCCATGTTCTTTATGATGTCAGCCCCCGCCTTAGCTGCCGGCTGCACCATGATTGTAAAACCAGCCGAGCAGACACCTCTTTCGGCTCTATTTTATGGTCATCTAGCCAAGCAGGTAAGCTTGGCAAGCCGTTATTGTCTTTTGATGCAGAGCTGTAATATTCCTCACCGGCTCTCTTATAACCCTGTAATAAGCGAGATTGATTCTGCAGTGCCCTCATTAAAGTTCTTGGAGTAATTTGCTTACGTTTATTTTATTTGATAATGAATCAGGCAGGAATGCCTGATGGAGTGATCAATGTAATAACGGGATATGGACCCACGGCTGGTGCTGCCATTGCATCTCATATGGACATCGACAAGGTGATGTCTAGCTAGCTAGTTGGGTCACTTGATATTATTTTTTTGTTTGATTTTCAAGAAATTGGAAAGGATTTTAATTATTCTCTACGAGCTAAATGTTGAACCTTGTATCTGTGTCCTGGTCTTTTCAGGTATGTTTTACAGGGTCTACCGAAGTTGGACGGAAAATAATGCAGGCTGCAGCAACAAGCAACTTGAAACAAGTTTCACTTGAATTAGGAGGCAAATCACCTCTCCTAATTTTTGACGATGCTGATGTAGATAAAGCTGCAGATCTTGCTCTCCTTGGCATCCTGTATAACAAGGCAAACATGTTTCCCTTTGTGTGATCAACTCAATGATGAATTCAGATTAAAATGCAGAGTGCTAACCTTTTTGCTTGGAGAGTGATAATCAACTTCCTTGCATTCATATTTCCAGGGAGAAATTTGCGTGGCGAGTTCCCGTGTTTTTGTTCAGGAAGGGATTTATGATGAATTTGTAAAGATATTGAAGGAGAAGGCAAAAAGATTGGGTAGTTGGGGATCCTTTTGATCCAAGGTCTCGCCTAGGTCCCCAGGTAGGGAATGATCATGGATCGATGCATGAGTTTCTTTTTTTTTTTAGAATATTTAAAAAGCTCGCAAGCCCCTACTTCCCACACAAATTCGTAATATGTGTTTCTTAATTATGTTCAGGTTGATAAGCAGCAGTTTGATAAAATTCTTTCGTACATCGAGCATGGAAAACGAGAAGGGGCCTCTTTGCTAACAGGCGGTAAACCTGTAGGCAAGAAGGGATATTTCATTGAGCCTACAGTTTTCACAGATGTTAAGGTAAACTTCCTGAATCATAAGTTCTTATGAACCTTCGTTTTACTAATTCTTAGCGACAAATTGCTCAGGAGGAGATGATGATAGCAACAGATGAGATTTTTGGACCGGTAATGTCACTCATGAAGTTCAAGTAAGTACACTACTCGGTCATTAGTTTCTGCTTTCCCATGAATTAGGAAGGAAAATCCATGAAGCACTTGCTGGTAAATAAAAAACTATTTCACCAGCCTTTTCCTGTTAGAGAAACAACTAAATATAAACAAGCGTACAGGCAATTTTCGACAGAATCGTCAAGAACAGAGATGCTCTTGACATCTGTTTTGTCAACACGAACGTTGTCATATTGGAACATCTTTTCTCGTGTCTTTTTTGCAGGACAATTGACGAGGCAATCAAGAAGGCAAACAACACAAAATATGGCCTTGCAGCTGGTATTGTTACCAAGAACTTGGATGTAGCTAATACTGTGTCGAGATCCATCCGCGCAGGCACCATTTGGATCAACTGCTACTTCGCGTTTGATCAAGACTGCTCGTATGGAGGATACAAGATGAGTGGATTTGGAAGGCATCTTGGAATTGAAGCCCTTCATAAGTTCCTTCAGGTCAAGTCTGTTGTGACCCCCATATACAACTCTCCTTGGCTATGAATAAGATGAACGGGTGGTTCCGGTCAAGCTTCATCGGAGGAGCTACTCATGTGTCGTGTTTTCCTTCTCTTTCTAAATGAATAATTCAAAAATGTATCGTCTTTCTTCTCCGCCGCCGCGTTGTACCAAATAATATTAGTTCGTAAGGTTTCCTTCAGCGACTTCCAAACTGTGCAATAACCATTTTTCTGAGAACATGCTTGGTCTCCTCAGTAGTTCCTCATTTTCTAATAGCGTCAACGACTCTATTTAAATCCATTTTATTATGTCTCAATCTTCTAAGAAAAATTAAAATTTATCTAACTCATTAAAATTTATAAAAAATAATTTAAAACTTTTGGTGGATGGCCACCGTCACCAACGTATTGGGATATTGCATAGGGTGTATTTGAATATGACAAACAGTACGAGTGAATGTCTCCAATAATTAATAAACACCATATTTTATATATAAGAAGGACTCTCAGGGGAAACGTTTGAAACCATAGGCCCCAGAACAGGAATGCCACAGCGAGAATTGCGGGAGGAGATAAAGAGGATGTTGATTTCTGTGAAGGCTGCCGTCATGCTTTTGAAAGTGGCTCGAGGCCCCAATTGTCCGGAGCGGTATGCGCTTAATTATATCTTTCTCTAATAAAATATATGCGAGCATGCTCAAGTGCATGTATACTTTCGGTTGTAGAAAAAAGTTAATCTTTTTTAAAAAAACAATATTTTTTACCGATTATTGTTGGGACCATATTTCTAAAATAGTTTAATTGGAATGTGACTCGCCTTGATACTCGTTTCTGGATAATTTTTTATGAAAAAATTAATGAAGATAACCCGACTATGTAGCTCAATTTACAACCCCTTAAATATATAATAAAGTAATTTGATTTAGTGTTGATGTTGAGATGGTGGACCTGAGAGACAAAATAAATATTCTTGAACAGTTGTTGTCAACCTTCACCAGTATAGTTCATCTTGTTGCCCACTTTGTTCCAATAAAGATCCTCATTCTCTTCCTCATCCTACAATTTATATCTACTAGAGAAATTGTATTCAATAATATTTTTAAATTAATAATAAAATTTTGATTTTTTTTCTTTTCTTTTTTTCTTTTTAATTGTTTTCATTGTTTTGTTTATTATAATATTTTTAAAAAACATATATTAAATATAATAGTGACAGAATTACCGATGAACTTTAAATCATAGACAAAACAAATGATGAAATAAATCCCTCGAAAAGTTCTAAAAAATTGAAAAAGAATTACAAGACTTTATCACTAACAACTAAAGATTAAATAAACAATAGACTAAAATCCTATAAAAAATTCTAGAGAGTTGAAGAAAAAATACAGGACTTGTCATTATTAGATATAAATATCTAATGGTTTAATTCTATCTAAAGCTAATAAGATTAAAGCTAAAATCCTATAACCAAACTCAATTTTAACATATACCAATTGATTTTTATGATGATGAATTCATTTAGGTATTATGAAATAAATATTCATTCCATCATCTTTAGATTGAATAATGTTTTTATCAAATACACTTTATTATTTATCGACAGCTTCTCATACATACTAGATAGAGTTATTATCAGATCCATAATGGTCCTTTCTTTTATGATACTATATGAAACTTCCTTGATAAAGTTAGGTAGGTAACACCTAAAACTTGTATAATTAGAAGGTTTTATTTTATTTTTCCCCTCCATCTTTTCCATCATTTTCCCTAATAAAGAAAGATGAAGTTCTACTTATAGAGACAGTATTGAACATGTATTCTCCAATACTTAAAATACATGCCATCAATTTTTTTTAATTCCAGCAGTCTTTACTTATTTTCTAATTATTATTTCCTCTTACACTAACTTTAAGTCTAGTTTGGACAATTAGACTTTGTGATTGTATTCAAAATGATCAAGTTAGTTAGGAACTAGTATGAAATTATCAAAATCAAACTTCAGAGGACTTAGACCTTATCAAAAGAAATATATCCTTATTGATGGATTAAATTAAGAAATAACATAGGTAGCATGTACTCTTAGTCATATTATATTATCACCTTATACAAGGGATAATGTGACAAACACATGGTAAATGACGAGACCATCATGCTAACATGACTGGTGATGTGTGTAACAGCATTTTTGGTGTTGTGGTGAGATAATTGAACCTTTAGATGATATGACAAATGATGTGTATATTTATATAACATTGACCTGTACTCGATCGAGTTGATAGGTCAAGTGTTTGGGTTATCAAACAACAAGGATAACCAAAACAAAACATATAGAGGGTATGAGAATGTGAATGAATGTGGACTATATGTGGGCAAATGTTTTTTTGGGTGCTTGAGCCTCGTAGGACTCATTATGATTTATATTTTACATTATATGTCTTAATGTCCTTTTTATAGTAGTATGTTCCAAACATGTTTTTGAATAATTTTTTTTATTTTTAAACAAAAAAAATCGTTAAGACTTCGATACTAGTTGTTAGGATCTAAGATGAATACCTAGAATCAAGAACACATAATTTAATATGGTTTGAAAATTTGCATACATCCACAACGCTATTAGTTTTACTAATCGAAAAAAAAATTACACCATATAAAAAGGAAAAACTTTCTCAACTTAACTCACAAATTGTTTCTAATTCTTCCTCACTGCGCATGGATCCAATTTTGTGCGCTGAATTTTCTGCAAGTGGACATAAGCTACACATCCAAACACGCAGGGTTAAGTGTAGGAGGGATGGAATCTAAATATGTTAAGTGAGAGCCTGCAGGGGAGTGCTGAAGGAGAGGACTTAGGATGGCATCCGGTTAATGAGATACACAACATAGGTCACGGCATCAACCCAATAATGTTATAGGGACATAGGCACCAATGAGAAGAGCTCTAGTAGTTTCAAGGATATGTTTATTTTTATGTTCCGGCACACCATTTTATTATAGAGTGCGCGAGCAAGTAGTCTCATGGAGAATACCATTGTCTTGAAAGAAACTTAAGAGTTCAGAGTTAAGGTATTCTCCATCATTGTCTAATCGAATAATCTTAACTGAGATGGAGAACTGAGTGCACACCATGCAATAAAAAATTGGGAATATATTATGCATATCACTCTTGTGTCGCATAGTATATAACCAAGTCATTCTGGTGCAATTATCGACAAATGTAATAAACCACCGAATTTCAGATTGGGAAGTACTTGAGGCAGGTTCCCAAACATTAGAGTGGATCAGTTCAAAAGGCTTTGTTCTTTTATTCAAGTTTACAAGATATGAAGTTCAGTGGCTCTTAGCTAAGATGTAAACATTACACTTAAGAGATGAACTAGGATCCGGAATGTCATTAAAGAGGGATGGAAATAATTTTTTTAAGTAGTCGAAGGATGCATGACCTAGCCGATGATGTCATAACCAAATATTCTTATGTTTATTAACATTGTAACTCTGAACTTGATGAACATGACTTGAAGCAACATCATCTACATAGTATAACCCTTTCCTCTTAGTACCACGTCCAATGATCGCTTGAGTCCGGATATCCTGAAGTAAGCAAAACATGGGAAACATTTATACCACACAATCCAATTCTTCTATAAGTTGACTAACTAACAATAAATGATCGAAAAGTGCAGGAACAACTAAACAATTATGTAGTGAAAGATTAGGAGTGAGAATAATTGATCCTGCTCTAATGACTGGGGTAGACTCGATCCCCATTAGCTGTCATGACTTTTTCCTTAAAAGGAGAAGTTATGTATTGAAATAATGATTTGTTGTAAGTCATATGGTCTATGGCACCCGAGTCAATGATCCAACTTGTATCATGAACTGTGGATGTCGACAAACCACTCCAGTAATTCACCCAGTTTGGTATGGTCTCTTTGGCCTATTACCATTGCAGTAAAACTAGAAGGAATTTCTATTGTAGTGGTTAACTTTGCTTGGACTGGATGTTTATTGTTTATTGCTTTACTTTGCTTTCATTTTTTTAGGAACCAGTCAAGGTAGCCATGAATCTCAAAACAAGTGTCTCTGGTATGGTGACTTCCGTTACAATGACTACAGTGTAACTTATCTTTTTCTCCTTCCTCAATAGCTTGAAGAATGCGCAAGTTAGATGGGGTGGTGGTTTTGGAAATTATTGCCATTGATGATCCTTCACCGGTGTTCTTTGTTCCAAGCATGGTGACCTAACGTTGAGCCTCCCGTTGAATTGTATTGAAGCACTCTTCAATACTTGGAATATATTTTTTACGAAGGAGATCACTACGTACTAAGTCAAATACTTCATCCAATCCTGCAAAAAAGTCATAGATCCGGTCCTTTTGAATTTTTTCTTGACTGGTTCTAAGATTTGCAACACATATCATTTTAATCAGTCGTCGCTTATCAATTTCATGCCAGATGCTATTAAGTTCTGCATAATACAGGTTAATTGGACATCCATTTTGTAAGGTTTGAGTGACACTATCCCATATTTCCTTGGTTGATGACATGTCTATAAATAAGCCAATAAGATGAGGCTCCATGGTTTTCAATAGCCATCCTCGCACTATTGCATCTTTAATGCACCATTTTGAGTAACCAGAATTTTCTTCTTCCACTCTAGCATTCTGCCCAGTTAAGTAGCCGAGCTTGTTTAATCAAGCAGCGTGAAGTTCAATCATCTGTGACTAAATTTTGAAGTTTGTCTCATTCAATTTAAATACAAAAGGTAAGGTGTTTGGGTTGGGTGTTTTAGCAAAGATTGATGTCTAGTTTATAGGGATAATAGAGGTATTTGTGTCATTTATGGTTGGTCTCTTGTTTCAAGACCAATTCCAGGTAAAGATTAATGTGGCGGCTGAAAAGTTTAAGAAAGAATTAGCTTTCAACCTTGCTCTGATAGCACGATAAAATTTAAGGTTTAGGGTTGTATGTATAATTATGCTTGCTATTCTTCTCCCCAGGAGGAATGTCTTATATAGGTAAAAATACATGTCGGTTTACAGAGTTACTATTCTGAAAGGAATATAGCAATATATCTCCTTTCAAAACTCTTATAAAATATGCCTTTTATATATGAAAAGCTACCTTTAATTCGGCTAATTACATGTTAACAGAGAATAATACAAAATTGAATAAGAAGAGGAAAATCAATGGATTTGAGAGTGAAAAAGGCGTATAAAAAAATCCAAACTTTTTAGTAAGCAGAAAAAATAAAAAAAGTAAAGATAAGGAAATCTCATTGACAAATTAAGGGTGCTGGAAGTATTTGACACGAAAGCTCATTGAAAAAGGGATTTATGTATTTAACTTGGAAAGTTTTAATTTTCAATGTATTAAATAAAAAAATTTGACGTTTTTATTTTAAAAAAAAAATAAGTTAACCAGATTCATTTTTCTAACTCAAAACCAAAATGATAACTCAAATTCACTCGAGTACTTAACTATCAAATCGGGTTTAAAAACATGACAATATGATAAAATTCTCTCTTAAATTTAACATGGAACATGGATTAAGAGAAGTAACGACTTTGTTAACATGGAGATGCTCTTATGAAGGGCATCCAATCCATGATCTTTTCCAGACACCGGCTCGTCTTATGATCTCGAACAGGACAGTCCTTGTCAGTGGCGAAATAACAGTTGACACGAACGATCCCTACAAGTTTTATGTAGCTCTCCTAGGATATGACCATCTACAAGAGTGATTCTAGCTTGGTAAGTATATATATGCCAATTCTCTACTCACTTCGAAGTATTTACATTCGATTGATTGAAGCTCGGAAGCAGATCTCACAACTATTGGTATAACAATTCGGCAAGAAATTAAAATGACAACATTAACAAACACCAACCAAGCCAAGACTTGACAATTCGAAGGTAATTGGGGTTGCCCATCAGACTTGTACTTTATTTCGCAAGAACACATACCAAATCCTAACATTACTAATTTACATCATCTCACTTGCCAGTCTTCCCTCGAAGCTTCACGCCTAGCACTCTCTCCATCTTGGCCAGAATAGCTTGGTTAGGCACCGCCTTTCCATTCTCATACTCTTGCACCACCTTTGGCTGCTCATTAATCAGCTTTGCAAGCTCTGTCTGGCTCATCTTCTTCTCCAGCCGCGCTTTTTGAATCGCCTGCCTCACCTCCGTAGAAATCCTGCCCAACGTCGCTGGCTCCGTCTCCTCCTCCAACTTCCTGGCATTCACCACTGGTGCCGTTGCTTTCTTATTAGACCCAGCGTCGAATTTCTTGATTGTCTGGACTGGAGCACCCGATCGGAGGGCATGGTTCACTGCCTTCGGATCGCGAAGGTCTTGGGACTTGGGCTTGGCCTTGTGCATCACCACCGGCTCCCAGTCCTGCTTTATTACTCCTGCTGATCTGCTTGGCATTTTTTCCGACACAGAAAGAGAACAAAGAGATAAATTACGGGAAATGAGAGAACGATTATGAATAAGGAAGAGAGATGATGAAGGTAAGCGAAGAGGAAGGTTTATATAGGAGGTGAGCTATCTGGAAGGTTCTTTGCTGGTTTTATCTCTGGAAGGTTCCCGCGGTTGCTTGTGGGTTGATACCTCAAAGTTTTCTATATTCTTTCGATGATCTGGCATTTTGTTATTGGTTGATCCTAAAACATTCACGTGCATGATACGCAAGGGGAGTAAAATATGCCTATTTTAAAGCTGTTTATTTTTTCATTTTTAAAATCTTTTTAAGAAATTACTTTTTTAAAATTAATTTATTTTTATATCATTTTTATATAGTGATTTCAAAATAAATTTTAAAAAATAAAAAATATATTATTTTAATATTTTTTAAGTAAAATGTATTTTGAAAAGCAACTATTATCACAATACTAAAAAAACTATAATATTCCTTATATATATTTATCTTATCCATTTAAATGAGTAATTTTATGATATTTATGGAGTAAATTGTAATAAATTATAAGTTATTTACATGGATTCACTTTAAAGAAATAATAAGATACAAGTATAAGAGATAAATAATAAATGAAGATTTTTTTATTACTTTTCTTGGATCATGAAATTTATATTCCTTCTCATCTTTTCTTTATGTTTATTTCTTTCTTTAAAGAGCCCGATACAACCAATAAAGAGAAATCCTATGTGAATATTTTGTTATTGTTTTTTGTGGATCATGGGTTTTATATTCCCTCTCATCTTCTCTTTATGTTTATTTCTTTCTTCAAAGTAGACCTTATAAAGTAACTAATAATATTCCACTAATTACTCTTTCAACATATTAAAATTTTCTTAACATTTGAATTATTTTTTTATTTATTTCAATCCAACTTTTTTTTTTTTAAATAAACCAAACTAGTTCAATTCAAAAACTAATAAACGAGAACTAGACGTTCAAGATATAGAGAGTTCTATAGTTAACCCCATCAAAAACCACTCAAAATAAATAAAAGTAGCTTAGAATTTGTAAGAACCCAAATCAATAGAAAACTATTAAAAATGGCTAATCTTTTATTGTAAATTTGGTAATGTAGTGTAAGATATTTTACAGAAGTGCTTTTTATTTAAAATGCATCAAAATAATTATTTTTAAATTTTTTATTTTTGACATCAACAAATCAAGATTATTGAAAAGTATTATAAAAACATCAATTTAATATTTTTTTCAAGTGAAATGTATTTTTAAAAAATATTAAAAAATAAAAATTATCATACTCTCAAACACTCATTTAAGCACAAAACTTCTCCTTCAATTATATGTGCTTCTACTACTAGTCTACTTAACTCATTTATAATATGTTATATAAATGATTATACGCAACCATCTAACTGATAAAAAAATATATGATTTTAACACTTTTATTTACAAATATAATTAAGAGAACATCAATTCAAGCTTTATATTGTAGTGTAAATATTGTACTAATCCAATCTTTTATATCAAATAATGTTCATATTTTTATTAAATAACATATATATGTTACTCTTGCTTCATTATGAAATATCAAAAGTTGGTATTAAAAAAATTAAAAGATCAAAGTAGCATGACAGATGTCTTAAAATTATCATCTGTTATTTTATCACATTTTGATGATAATTTTGGTAGTTTTTACAAGAACATGCGAGTATTATGTTATAATTACTTATTAAATATGAGGGAATTGTTAGAAATTTATTTAATTAATGAGATTTAAATAAATTATGAATAATTGAGAAATCAATCTGAAACAACTCTTAGTTTTTGTACTCAAAGAATTCTTGAATTTTCTAGATTTAATTATTGATTTATGATGGCTAATCAAAAGTTGATAATTATAAGAATTATTATTTATTAATTCTTCAACTTTTAAACTTTCAAAATTCACTATAAAAAAAAAAAGGGTGAAGGATGAGTTTCTAACTTTAATTTTAAGATTTTTTTCACTCTTTATCACCTTATTTTTAATGTTTCCATTCCTATTATGCTTTGGTTTTTTTCCCATACTAGAACTAGGTTCATACCTTATAGAGAAATATTTTAGTTTTTTTTATTTTGATTCAAAGATCTTATTTAGAAGTGCTTTAAAACTAAAGTAGAACTGGTGGATTAATCTTGAAAGATATATTTCCTAGGTGAAGAGCAATAAAGTCTTAAGAATAAAGGATTTATCTTTCACCACAACAAAAGTTTTATTCTTTTAAGATATTTTAATAACTACGTATTCTTCTTTATTTTAACTTAAGTATCGTTATTTTTATTTTCAGTATGCATGCTAAGACTTTGATTCTATATATATTGCGAGTTTGAATATATATTTAATATGCATGTTATTATTTTTTTTATTATATTTATATTAAAAGCATGTTTATTTTGAATTCTATTTTACATATTTATTGATTTAAAATTTGTAGGAAATATAAAAATACAGTACATCATTTTTAGTCCCAAAAAGGGTTAAATGTTAAGCATATATAACAAAAAATCATTGAGACGGAAAAATTTCTGATTTTTTTTATTTTCCTTTCCTTAATCTAATATTAATACGTTTCCATTACACTTATGGTTTTAAATCTTATTATTTAATTTTAAATTTGATTTGAGTTATGGTAATATTTATTTTTATCTTTAATTTTTTAAATATTATGAAACATTTTTAATTAAGCATTTATATCTTCTCAATGTTTTTTAAGAGAACATCAATTCAAGCTTTATATTGTACTCGGAAACCTTCCTCTTGTTTTATGGTAAAAAAATCTTCCTCGCTTCTATGAACTGATGGTCTGTGACCTTTAATGATAACAAGCTGCATACATATTTGAAGATAGATGGTTTGGTTTCATTAGCAATTAAAGTTTTTTCTGGTCATCCTTGCAGTTATCCCACCATCTTGTTGAGAAGATCAACTGTAGATTGCTTTTCGCCATAGCCACCACCGGCTCACGAAAGAATTTGCTTCTCATTGCATTTGAAGTCTTGGCCAGTGGTTGAAGGGACTTGTTTCCTTTCTCTGCATCCTGGGTTCAAGCCTCACCGTGCACGCCTGTCACCCCCGCGATGCCTTACATGCTTACTGGGTTTGTAGGATGTTCAGTGAGCCGTAGGATTAGTCGTGGTGCGCGCAAACTGGCCCGAACACTCACGTAAATCAAAAAAAAAAAAAAAAAGAATTTGCTTCTCATCCACACGTTTCATTGCAATACATGGCTAGTGCATTCAAGCCCAAACCTGAAAGCTTTTCTAAAAGCGACCAGGACCTGATCTTCTCTTATCGGTTTGTATCTGGAGCATGCCAAGGGAGCTCAGAATTGCAAGTGGCAACTATGGCTGGCATACCGGAGCTTGTTGTCAAAGCTGCCTGACATGCTGGGCAACTGACGAATAAATCAATAGGAGAAAGTTCCAAGTTCTCAATTATATTATAAATTTGGGGATGTTTCATTAACTCTCCATGAAGAGTGGTTGAAAACCCTATTAAATGTCTCACAAATCAGAGACTGTTATGTTGATGATGAAGATGCTTTTGGCGCATTGTTTTGCTTGTGGCATGAGTGGAAGAGCTTGTGTGAATCTTGTAGCTGAAAGAGTAGAGTAGATAGAAAATGCATGTTGTCTTGTGGAAATCCCTATCTGAAGATGATATATATATATATATATATATATATATATATATATATATATATATATATATATATGTTGTGAAACGAGAAGGAAGATCTGGGAAATGAAAATTGATGCAGGAATTTGCTTCTGCAGTGCAAAGGGATGCAAAATCACTTTCCTTGCCAACCTAGATCATAAGCTAGCCATGAGGTTGCTCAATCCTGGTATTGTCAGCCGATTCAATTACTTCTTTAGGCATATTCCTCAAAAAACTAGGAGATATAAATGGCTTCAAATAGTCCTTCTTAACCATACAAGTTTTTGCCATCCAAAGATAGGTCAGATTATCCTCTTGTTTAGCGCCTTTCTCCTGAGTTTGCCACACATTTTTTACAAGTGTCAGGATATTCATTTCCAGGTATGACTTCCACCTCGAAATCATTCTTTTCTATTATTCTCAGGAAGCAGAAGAGGGATTGAAAAAAAAAACAAGAAGCTATATTCTCAGCCTCAATTTCCGTTTTTTGTTCGTTTTCGTTAGTTGATTAAAGGACCTCAACTTCCTTTCCAGACCGTTTTTATCGTTATTTTCCCCTTGGTGAGTAAAACAAGAAAAAAGAAAGAATGGAGTCAACAGGAGGAGAGGAAGAAGAAAGAAAGCTATGCAAGTCATACCAACAGAAAAGGAACAGAAAAGAAATTACCTCCGCCTGCATGTTGAGCACCGAGCTGGGCGCTGTCTTGGCCGTTATGCGGCGGCCGCAACAAGAACCGTCCTTTTATACTTCAGATAGTCAAAGCGATACCAATATTCTTAACTCCTTGAAATCTCTGCGTTCCTTGATCTTCAATCCTCAACAAGAATGGCAAACCATAGATCCCTCCATTTATATCTCCCCATTTCTCGACGTGGTACAAGGCGAAAACATTCCCGCAGCCGCCACAATTGTTGCATTTTCGGCCATTTTGAAGATTCTCAGGCTCGAAATCTTCAACGAGAAGACCCCTGGAGCTAGAGATGCAATAACTTGTATTGTGACTGGGGTTTCCACTTGTCGCCTTGAAACTACAAACCAAGCATGTGAAGAAGCTGTGATGCTGAGAATTCTACAGGTTTTGACAGCAGTCATGAGACACAGCGCTTCAATTTTGCTTTCGGATCAAGCTGTTTGTATCCTGGTGAATACATGTTTCCAGGTTGTTCAACAATCTGCGAACAGGAGTGATTTGCTTCAACGCAGTGCAAGATATGCAATGCATGAAGTTTTACAGGTTATATTTTCGAGGTTGTTAGAAATTGAGGTAAAACCCGAGCAATGCGAGTCTGATACGGAGGATGTTGACGATGGCACCGATTCGGATTCTGGTTATGGAGTTCGCTGTGCTGTTGACATCTTTCACTTCTTATGCTCATTGCTTAACGTGGTTCAAGTTGTGGAGACAGAAGGGTCTACATCTCATGCAGCTGATGAGGATGTTCAGCTTTTCTCCTTGGTTTTGATAAATTCTTGCATAGAGTTGGGTGGACCTGAAATTGGGAAGCACCCCAAACTCTTGAGGATGATTCAGGATGACCTGTTTCACCATTTGATCCATTATGGAACTCGATCAGCCCCCCTTCTATTCTCCATGATCTGCAGTATTGTTTTGAATATTTATCACTTTCTTAAAAGGTGAGATTTTTATTTCTGTAGTTATTGATTATTTATTTGATCCAAAACTTTTTTTTTTTTCTGAGTTATGTCTGTGTTTAATTCTGCAGGTTCATTCGTCTTCAACTAGAAGCCTTTTTCAGATTTGTAATACTGAGAGTAGCTTCTACAGGATCTTCAGTTCACCTCCAAGAAGTTGCAGTTGAAGCAATTATAAATTTCTTGAGGCAATCATCATTTATAATGGAAGTGTACGTCAACTATGACTGCCATCCTACCTGCCTAAGTGTATTCGAGGAGATTGGAAAGTTGCTATGCAAGCTCGCATTTCCAGGGGCTGTCCCTTTGACCACCATACAAGTCCAAGCCTTTGAAGGTCTAGTGATCATAATGCACACCATCGCGGAGAACATTGATAATCAAGGTGATTCATGTCCTTTCGGGGAGTATCCAGTTGAAATTACCGAGTATAGACCCTTTTGGGAAGAGAAGTCCAAAGACGATTTAGATTTGGAGTCTTGGGTAGAAGACTCAAGAGTAAGGAGAGCACAGAAAAAGAAACTGTTGATTGCTAAGGACCATTTTAATCGAGACGAGAAGAAAGGTTTGGAGTACTTGAAACTTTGTCAATTAGTCTCAGATCCAGCAGATCCAAAAGACATTGCTATGTTCTTTCGCTACACACCAGAACTAGACAAGAACATGATGGGCGATTATCTTGGTGATCCTGATGAGTTTCATCTTCGAGTTCTTAGAGAATTCGCAGAAACCTTCAGATTTTCAGGCGTGATTCTTGACACAGCACTCCGTACCTATCTCGCAGCCTTTCGGTTACCAGGGGAATCCCAAAAGATTCAGCGGATCCTTGAAGCATTCTCGGATAGATTTTATGACCAACAATCCTCAGATATATTTGCTAGCAAGGATGCAGTCTTCATCCTTTGTTACTCCCTCATAATGCTCAATACTGATCAACATAATCCACAAGTTAAGAAAAAGATGACCGAGGAGGAATTTATCCGGAACAATAGAGCAATCAATGGGGGGCAGGATCTTCCCAGAGAGTACCTTTCTGAGCTTTTCCAATCAATCGCAACCAATCCAATCGCAGTTTTTGGTCAATCTGGTTTGCTAGTGGAGATGAACCCGGGCAGGTGGATGGAGCTGATGAACCAATCCAAAGTTATGCAGCTCTACATCCAATGTGATTTTGATCGTCAGCTGGGAAGAGATATGTTTGCTTGCGTTGCTGGTCCATCAATTGCAGCTCTTTCTGCATTCTTTGAGCATTCTGATGAAGATGAGATGTTCCATGAATGCATTGAAGGATTGATGTCAGTAGCTAGGATAGCTCAGTATGGCCTCGAAGATACACTTGACGAGCTCATTGCCTCGTTTTCCAAATTCACTACATTGCTAAACCCCTATGCCTCTGCAGAAGAAACATTGTTCGCTTTTAGCAATGACATGAAACCAAAAATAGCTACTCTTGCCATTTTCACCATTGCAAACAGCTTTGGAGATTCAATTCGAGCGGGCTGGAGGAATATTGTGGACTGCTTGTTGAAACTCAAAAGGCTTAAGCTAATTCCTGAGTCTGCTATTGATTTTGATAATGCTGCCTCAGCAAACTTAAGTACTGAATCAGGTGTCATCTCTCCCTCCCACGATCCTAAATTTGGCGACAATCAGACTCCTAACGCTATTAGTCGGTTCTCACAATTTCTATCAGTAGAGAGCATGGAAGATTCATTATCTCTCGGAATGAGTGAATTTGAGCGAAACCTCAAGATTATCAAACAGTGCCAAATTGGGAGCATCTTCAGCAATAGTTCAACTTTACCTGAAGACACTGTGCTGAATCTTGGGCGTTCTTTGATATTTGCAGCGGCTGGGAAAGGTCAAAAGTTCAGCACCCCAGTTGAAGAGGAAGAGACGGTTGGGTTCTGTTGGGATTTGGTAACTGCCATTGCTTTGGCCAACATTCACAGATTCCAGACATTTTGGCCTTTATTCCATGATTATTTGATAGTAGTTGCTCAGTTTCCTCTTTTCTCCCCTATCCCATTTGCTGAAAAGGCCATTTTATGTCTTTTCAAGGTGTGTCTCAAGCTTCTTTCTTCATCCAGAGCTGATAAAATCTCAGAGGAGTTGATTTTCAAATCCATAAATTTGATGTGGAAGCTCGATAAAGAAATTCTGGACACATGTTGTGAGGCCATAACAAATACAATAAGCAAGATTCTTATTGGATATCCGGAAAATTTACAAACTCATCTTGGCTGGAAATCAGCACTCCATATGTTATCTGTTTCAGGCCGACACTTGGAAACCTACGAGCAAGGTGTTGAGACCTTGATCACCTTGATGTCTGACACTGGACATGTTTCACGTATAAATTACGCTTATTGTATTGATTGTGCATTTGGATTTGTTGCCCTCAAGAACAGTCCGCTAGAGAAGAACCTGAAGATACTAGACCTTCTATCAGATTCAGTGAATTTGCTTATCCATTGGTGCAGAAATTACTCTGATCCGGGAAGTAATCATAGCATGGTAAGCAATGCAAGCTATTCCTCGGTTGAGGACATCATAAAAGGTTCTGGCAACTATACCATGAATCTATTTATCAAACTCGGTGAAGCATTTAGAAAAACCAGCTTAGCACGACGAGAAGAGATGAGAAACCATGCAATTGCGTCGCTTCAGAAAAGTTTTGCTTTGGCCGAGGAGCTTGACTTCTCACCAGTCAACTGCATCAATTGTTTTAACCTGGTTATATTTGCAATGGTAGACGACTTGCACGAAAAGATGGTGGAATATTCAAGGCGTGAGAACGCAGAGAGGGAGATGAGAGGTATGGAAGGAACTCTAAAACTCGCAATGGAGCTCCTTACTGATGTTTACATGCTGTTCCTTAAGCAGATAGCAGCCAGCCCTGGGTTTAGGACTTTCTGGCTGGGAGTTTTGAGAAGAATGGACACGTGTATGAAGGCTGATTTGGGAGTCTGGGGCGAGACAAGATTGCAACAAATAGTACCAAGTTTATTGAGAAGGATGATCACGAAAATGAAAGAAGAAGAAATTTTAGTGCAAAAGGAGGGTGATGATCTCTGGGATATCACCGACATTCAAATACAGTGGATTGCTCCTTCACTCAAGGAGGAGCTGTTCCCTGACGAAATATAGATGAGGACTTCCGATCCATCCATCCACAGCAGAAATCCAGTGAGGCAATTATTTTCTTGTAAAGAAACTTCACTTGTGGTTGCAATACATTTGTTTTGAAAAAGATTAGAATTTTTAGCGGTGCCGTTTGACAATAACTATATTTGCAACTGGATAAATGTTTAAAGCTTAGTAGAGAAGACAAGGTAATCATTACACTAATGTTTTCGCCTTAGCTACCCTCAAGGAACCATCATTTCTTCCTTGATCTCTTTATGAACATCTAGGCTAGGGAGGGAGGGTATGAATTTAGCAGGCAGGCAACCATCTCCCAGCCTAGGTATATGGCCATTAGAGAGCCAACACCTAATAACATTTGCTGTTTTGCAAATTGGAAGTATCGGGAAAGTATAAATGGATGCATAAACAACTCATGGGATTGCTTTAAAAATGTTTTGCCTTTCGGTGACAATCATCATCGGGACCATCCGTGATGACACTGTTAAGAACAACCAAAATCAGTGCCTTGCAACTTGCAAGTGCCCCATCTTGAATCCCTTGTAATTGAATCAAAGGCATCATCAAGGGTATTTATCTCTACCTAATCATTGGAGGACTTGACAAATATCTCCAGGGAGCCGGAACCCTTTTTCTTGGAAAACTTTGAAACAATAAAATCTCCTCTTCTATAATGATAAATTAGAGCATTGAAGCAACCAGAACTTTGGCTGATAACCACCAACCTTTCTCATGCCTCTTGAACAGATTTAGATGCATGCAGCCATTGTCGGACCTGAACACTCCGTATTTTCAAAGAATCCATTAGAGCTATGCTTCTCTATCCAACTCATTTACATTCAGTCTCTAGTTTTCTCTCCTCTCACATCTCCCATTCACTCTTCATCTCCCATTTTCTAATTCACAGTTCTCCGCAGTTGTCCTTCTCCCTCTGTTGGTCTCCAAGACTTTAACACGCATCATCATTCACTTCCCTTCCTCCATCACAATCACACTCCCTGGATGAGCTGCTACTGCTCAAGTAGTTTCAGACAGTTAATATGGAATAAACCTCAATGGGAGATGGGTACTTAGAAGCGGGTCAGCCAGGATTAAGCTTTTCCATACAACTCTTTCGGTGATTTTGTTACTGTGGTATCAGTACCTGATACACTTTGCTCAAGGAGCATGCTCCAGAACGCTAGAATTCTGGGAAATTCTCGGGTTTCTAGGAGTACTATTCTGTCTGGCATTTGTGCATCTTATGGTTGTAGGAAATTTAGCAAAGGTTTTAGCAGTTTTGAAGAGTGATCGCTGTGTATTTTAAATCATTAGTTGAGGCCAATAATATGATGGCCGGGAGAAAACAGACAGCTCCAGTTATGGCTTTGTTGACTTATATGGGACTTGAAGACTAGTTGACTGTCCGTAGAGTTTTCTCCTTTGACCAACCGGTTCAATTAGTCATTTAGTCAGCCCTCGCGAAATACAAGAATTTAAGGTGAGGAAGGGCATCAATTTTTGGGAAGGACCCATGGTGGTTTCTTGGTACTCCATGGTTCTTGTTTTTCACTGTTACTAATGTTGCGTTCTATTATGCCTGTAAAACTTGAGATTATACAGTCTTCAATCAGAGAAATGATAGGCAATTTATGGGCCCCTGACCTTTTTTTTTCCTTTCCTTTTTTGTTTTTCACTCTCAGCCAGAATTGCATGAACAGACATGGAGTATCCGTGTGATTCACCAGAAAAGATTACTTTTTTAGCTATTGATTCAACGAGGCTACGCAGATTACATAATAGCGGCATCTTAAAAGGAAATGTCGAACAGCATAAATCGATATCAGTATCTTTTACCAGTAGAACAAGGATCTAAGCTACCAATGAAATCCCAACAATGAGAAAATGCATGTGAGATCTTTAATACATAACTTACACATACCCATTAATTCTGAAAACACCTTGGAAGTCCAACATAGCTAGGCTTTTTGGTAAACTCTGATTAAAAGCAGTTCTCTCTCCACGCATTGTTCAAATTTCATAAGAAACTTCAAATGCCAAGAACACAGCCTTCAAAATCACTGTTACAAGAATTACCACAAGATTTATCATAATACAGGAAAGGGTAAAACATTATAAGAAATTGCAGACACTAAAACTTAATAAAGTAGCACTGGTGTCTTGAACAGCCCAAAATATAAACAAAATTTAAAATCTAGCAAACTATTCAGGTCTCGCAAGCTAAAAACAAGAAAGAAAATGCATCTACTTCAAGAACAATCAGCTATACAATCAACAAAGCCTTTAAATCACCGCATGAAACAAACATAATAAGTCTAAGGGTAGCTCATAGGTTGACCCTCACATTATTACCAAGATAACTTGACAACCATCAACAAAAACACATTCCCATCATACAACGAAAACTTCACAGACGAGTTTCCATACCTTAATTTATCACCATCTACATGTAACTGAGCAAAAAAGTCAATAAAACAACCAACTGCAACTTCTTTTCTGGATCACTCTTGCTCAACATGAGTTCAAACTATTTTCAAAGAAAAACTCTCTCCACAAAACATGGTCCCATTCCTGATGACCTTTTTGTTTTGGGCAGGAGAATTTATAGTTTTAAGGACAGAATATAGGAACAATAAACAAGACTCATCTCAGAAATTCAGGCACTCCGAATAGAGAATTACAACACCAAAGGAGATTTTTTTTCTAAAATCCCATAGATCTCCAAAAGCATGCACCCATCTAAAGGAAATTTGAAGAACATTGCATAATATTCATATGGCCTAAACTTTAATGTACAGGAACTTTAAACGTTTCAGAGGGAGCAGCATTTACTATTGAAAGATCACACGCCCTGGAAAAACATCAGCATTTACTATTGTGTTGTATTGTCCAAATTTGCCATCACATAATATTCAGGTCTTCTAAAACTTCAATGTTTAGCAACTTTAAATATTCGAAAAAATCAGCATTCACTGTTACAAAATCAGATGTCATGGAAACTTACTGTACTTCTACTGTCCAAATTTGCCAACCACAATTATCTGCCATCCTAACCTGTCATTTCAACAAGTAAAAATATAATTGATGTTTATTGCCAGGGATGTTGGTATACGAATAATTTCCATTTTAACTGAATCAAGAAAATCTGTTAATGTTAAACCTACTATGATGCCTTTGCCCTAGAATGTTAATCACTGATTCATGCTCTCTTCATATCAAGAAGAAACAAAAATATGCAATGCCAGCTCTTTTCTGTTTTCAACAAGTAAAAATATATTTGATGTTTACTGCCAGGGATGTTGGTATACTAATAATTTCCATTCTAACTGAATCAAGAAAATCTGTTAATGTTAAACCTACTATGATCCCTTTGCCCTATAATGTTAATCACTGATTCATGCTCTCTTCATATCAAGAAGAAACAAAAATATGTAATGCCAGCTCTTTTCTGTTTAAAATAACATCTCTTTATTATCAGGCTTGCAAGCACTGTATGCAAATAGAGAAAGGTTTATGATACCATTAATAAATCTCCAATTTCGAGTTAGCTCTCAACTTATCAGACTAGATAGAGGAGCAGGTCCGATCAAAGAATTCAAGACAAACTCTTTTCTTCACAGTGAGTAAGAAACACAAATATGTAGGATAAGAATGACGACACCATTAATAAATCACCAATTTCAAGTTAGCTCTACACTCAGGCCAGATCATAGAGCAGGTCCACTCAAAGAATTTAAGACAAAACTCCAATTGTCATGTTTGTCCATATTCCATAAGTTGTTATATGCACAATCAAATTTTCCAATCATTTATATCTTCACATTTCAGAAAATCAACTTGAATTTAAATAAACAAGTTTGCTTGCTGAACTTTCAACAAGGTCAATACATCCATCTGTTTCTTGCAAATCAATTCCTTTCAGGAAATGTCAAGGTTCACTTCAACTTCTCAACCATTTTGTGCCTTGTGACACTCCATTCTATTGCTTCATTTCCATTAATTTTTTTCCAATTTCCCATGATTACTTTTGAGGATAAAATGAATCAAGTATAATTAAGAAATTCTGTATGCAGCGTTCCCTCACCAACACTAAATGCTTCACATCACATAGGACTGGCAGCCAAAATGGGGGGCAATCCAAGTAAAGAATTTCAAAAACTGTTTTACTCAATGCTGCCAAACATTGGAAATTATGAATATATGGTATGTCTACATTCAAAGCTAATTTAGGTTAGACATGTTCTTAAATTTGTTAAAGAACTATGTTCCCCAACTTAAGCCAGCAATCAAACTTTACCAGGCAATTATTGTAACTCCTTACTTCAAGCAGGGTAAAAATAACCAAATTAAGCCAGCAATCAAAACTTCAAGCCAAACAAGGAAATAAAATGTGCAGAAAATCAATCCTATTTATGTCAATTACTCAACAAAACTCCCAGCAGGAAGAAAAAAGATCAGTTACCAAAACTAAAACACGACCATTATGAAAAGTATGCAAACACCTACCTATATTATTTGCTGATATTCCCTCCAGAAACATCATCATCATCAGAATTGTCTTCATCCTCCTCATCATCATCTTCTTCTCTTATTTTGGCAATCTCCGCCTGCGCCCTATCCAAAATTTGCTTCTTCTGCAACTCCAAATCCATTTGAAAGTCAATCCTCATCCTTTCCAATTCCATCATCTGCTCCCTCTTACTGCTCTCAATCTTCCCATATATCTCCCCAAACTTCTGCACCGATTCAGCCAACACTCTCAAACCCTTCATCCCATCATTCCCCGCACTCCCTCCTTCCTCTTCTTCCTCCTCCTCCTCCTCCGACTCACACGGACTATCCCTCATCTCATCATTCATATTGGCACGATCCAAATACACGCGTGTATCCATAAAAACGTACTCTCCAGAATCCACTCCACAAGCTAAACTAAACCCACCGACAGTTCCAGATTCTTGCTTCATTAACATATCCATCTTATTAAAATAAGCCCATTTGCTAAAATTGCCCCCTTTAGCCTTCTCTTTTGTGTACCTCCTCTTCAAAACATCCATCATTTGCCTACACTGTGCTTCATTTCTTTCAATCTTCGAAGTCTCCGTCACTTTCTCAGCAACATCAACCCAATCTTCAGATCTTAGGCTGTTCCTTCCCAATTGCAAGAACTTATCACCCCACACCTCCAAAAGAACAAATTTCTCATGTTCGCTCCATTCCACCGCAGAATTCCCATCTCCATATGCCGATAATCTGGGGTTTCTCGGAGCAAATTCATAATTCGAAACTGGGTTTTTCAGCCTTTGCCTCTTTGGGTATCTTTCAAAGCCCTCTTCGTTTCGTTGAAACTTGCGAGCATAGCCGCCTCCAGGGTTGTAGCTGCTGTCGTTCTTGTCCAGGAATTCATCGTCCAACTCGTCCCCGTCTTCGTCAACGTCGAGGTAATCGTAATCGTAATCGTAATCGTAGTTGTAGTGAAGAGTTGGGGTTTGGCGCTGAGGATATAAAGGGTGTTTTTTTGATCGATTCAGAGAATAAGATTTTGGTGGGTACCTTGGATCGTCTTCAATGTAGTCCATTGCTTCTTCTACTTTTCGTTGTATCACCTAGTTGTACTTCATTAACCTTATCTGGGAAAGCAAAAGACACAACAGGCAACGAATTTGGGGATTGCTCTGGATATGGGAATGGTGGAGCTGAGGGTATCAACAACAAGAAGAAACAAGTAACAACGAACAAAGTAAATTAAAACCAAGGCCCAACCAAGGAAGCCATTCACAATAGGGTCTATGGCAATTTCACCCTTCCACTACTTATATTTTCCATTCCCTGCCATCATCAGATCGGAATTCTATACAATTTCTTTTCACTGCCTCAAGTTAAATTGCATCTAGCTAGTTCTTTTTTTTTTTTTTTTCCTTGTGTGTGTGATGAGTCGTTCAATTCTTCAACATCTATTTTTATTTAATCTATTATTATTAAAATAAATATTTTAAAAAATTTTATTTATTTAAGTTTTTAATTAAGAAATGTATTTTTCTATTGATATAATTTCCTTATTTTAAAAAATATATTTTTTTTTATTAATAACATGATTATTTGAATAAAAACTTAAGACAATTAGTATAAATATTTATAAAAAATTAAATGGTTTAAATTCAAGCGCAGAATGTATTCCTTTATACAAAACCCCCTTTTCCATACTCATTTATTTCTTATTTTATTTTTATAAAAACATATTTTTTTATTAAAAACATGATTTTTCAAATAAAAATTTATTGCAATCTATAAAGCAATTTTCAACAAGAAAAAATAATTTTTTATTATTTTATTTGATAAAAAAAATCATCAGGGAAATAATATAAAAAGTTGTGTGTGTATTATTTTCATTTAATATTCATGTGCAATCTTTTTTTAACAACTTAGTATTCCAATTTCATATATAATTATTAAAACAATTGCAAATATTACCATAAAAACTCTAATTTTATTTAGAAATCATGGCATAATTAAATGATTTTTTAATTATAATTATTTATTTAAATAGGATTTTATTTTAAAATATCAAAAATAATTATAAACAAAAAAATTAAAGGAGTGCTAAGAGAATCAAACCTAGAGACGCCTAGTCTTAAAAGTATGGCCCAAACATATCCAGGCTTAAAATGCAAAGTATATGTGTTCGGCCTTTAAAAATAAAGTTTAGGTGCTTATAAGCCTTCAATCCTAGGCATGTCCAGGCCTTAAAGAGTAGGCCTGCACCAATTTTTTCTTTTTTTTTTTTTCTAATAATAGACAATACATCACCTATTAGAATAGTTTCTCATCACCTTTGATGATGAGAAAATTAAGGTTTAGATTTCTAGACATCTAAAATCCAAATCTCAAGCTATTTTCACTTGAAAAGAAAAATCATCATAGAAACTTACAAAATCCCATTCCTAACCATTAAACACATTTTAATAAGTTTAAAATCTCAAAATCAAATTAATTTTTTCAAATTATTATTGTAACTAGCATCGTGATGACCACTTACTTTTTTTCTAAGTTTTTCTTATAGAGGGAGGTGTGAAAAGTATGATTGTCTCATTTAATTACTATTTTTTATTCATTACAATCTACTGCTAGATTGGATATCAAATACATAATTGTTTGATCTTTAATTTTTGAAGCAACTAAGGTTAATAATTTGTTGCATCGAAAATTAGTATATCTTAGTAAGAATATTTGACTTAAATGCAATTGTTTGTGCTTGTATTGTTTAGCTTCATCAATCTTTCTAATTTTTAAGGCTGCTATGATTAAATTTTAGCACTTATCTTGAGTTTTTTAGTAGTTAAGGTTAATTACATTGCTTATTGACTGCAACTAAAGAGAGATAGAAAAATAATTCTTATGGTGAATAATAAAAGTATGAATTTATATATATTTGCAGATGATCAGTTATAAAAGACTTGATGATAGATTTGACTTAGACCAAGGTTTATTTTTTTAATTGATTTTAATATTTTAATTTGAGTTATTTCTTAGTTGTTTCCTTCTAATCATTTTCATTATACTCAATCCCCTCAATCTTTGTTCAATTAGCACAAAACGAGGCCAGATACTCTATATAAGAACAATCTTTAATTACACTACTACATATATTTTTAAGAGTATGAGGTTTTATTTTTGGTTGCTTATGATAGCACACCAATACAGTTTGTCCAGTTATTTTTAATGAGAGAAAAAATTTTTGATTCTTGAGGTTTCTTGGAGATAAGTCTAAATTTGTGATATTTTAGGTTTACTTTGTTGGGTTTCTTGAAAAAAAAAAAAAAAAAAAAAACATAAACATGTAGTTATTACGATCATTTGTTTTAGTTTCGGCCACCATATGTACAAAATAATTAAAGGGGTAGGTTTCGTCCATAACTAGGAGAATTGTCATCTTTTCTCCATTAGCTTTCATCCGATTAACTAGTTTTTGTGTTCATGAAAAATACTCCACAATAGCCTCATTGTCTTTCATTCGGAGAAGCTCAAACTTTATGCCTAAAGCATGTAATTTTCCTTCTTTGCCTTGTCTAAACCTTTGTAAAATTTGTCTGAAATATCACAAGCTTCTTTTGTAGTTTCAAAACACATGATTTTCTCAAAAATAGATAATTTAACCTTTTGAAAGATATGATATCGGGCTTCTTGATTTTTCTTCTTAGCTCGATTTGTTTCTTTCATAATCGCTGACTCTGGAACTCTGTTATCAACAACATCTCAAGCATTAGCATACTCAAAGAAAGATTGATCTGAATTTTCCAATGTTCATAGTGGTTTTTGCCATCAAATTTGAACACTCAACAATCCACAAATTTTGTATTAGAACTCATCCTTTTGAACGGCTAAAAAAAACTGCTGTCGGCTTTGCCCAAAAAACTCCTGCTGTCTTTGCTAGCTGAAGATTTTGTTCCTACAAAATTCAACTGCTGCCGCTGACTTGCTTACCACGTTTGCTGCTGGAAATTTTGCATTTGGAAGCTACTGGACTGCTTTGAAATCTGCTGCTGCTGGACTGCTGTTTTGTCTTGCGTCTGTGACAGTTTCTGGTTTAGGCTACTATTGGAAGAAAATTGTTTTCCTTGTAAAGCTGCTGCTGCTACTAATGGAGGAGTTTCTTGCTGTCAACAAAATTAAACAAGGCTGCTGCTTGTAAATTCAAAGAAGGGATATTTGAGAGTGAAGTTGCTTTTGCTTTAGTTTTCCAGCCCTTTGATGATGATGATGATGATTGCTTGTCGCTTAACGCATGTACTTCCAACCGACTTTTTGAAAACGCCTAACTTTCGAAGATTCAGTGATCTGATCGACGAGTTTGCGCACCAGCTTATGAAAATTATACATTACAAAATTATTAAATAAACTAAGATTATTAGAGTACGAATTCATTTTATTAAGGAAAGCTATAGATACAGAACAGCTTATGAAAACTATAGGCAGTCACTCTGTTTTTTGCCTCTGTATTGCAGCACAGTTACTCTGGCTTTGGAAGCATCCCTGTGGATGCTTATTAGCTAGAAAACATGAGAATTAATGTTAAATTATGCTGAGTTATCTCGATAATCTGAGTCTCAAGAACTCCTCCAAATCGCTGATGGATGTTGATTGAAAGCTGCAATTTCTGCTGATTAGAAGGACTCGAACTACTCCACTCATCGCACTGAATAATTCATCTAAAGTGTCGCTAGCTAGTACAAATGCACAGCATGATTGATTCTCTGATTGTGATTGGAACAGTCGACGCCGGGATTGGCTTCTGTTGAGTGGACACAAACTGCCTTCAGAATTGAATTTTCCTTGCTTGCAACGTCTTACCTATACAATTTCTGCACACTTATTTGTCAACACTTCAATGAATTAGATTTATTTTATAGGTTTGTTTTAATTATTCTTGGATTTTTTTTATGGTTTTTTTAGTAAAGCTGTTAAAATTATTATTTTTCTTACATGCATCTCATTATCAACAGGTTCAATACACGATTTGGACACTATTTTTCTAGCCAAATTAAGTTTTTTAAAAAGCATGTATCTAGCTTTAATTCAATTTAAGTTTTTTTTTTAGAGACCAATAATTCTATTTTTTATATTAGATTTGCTTTTATATATCAGTTTTTTTTTAACATGTTAATTTTGTTTTTATAAGCTAATATAATTTATATGTAAAAAATTATATCTTGTTATATTAATTTTGTAACTCCCCATTGTTGAAAACATTAAATTCAAATTTTGATACAATTGTTAGAAACAAAACACACACAAGTAATTGTATCGCCCAAGTTTTATCTATTGATATTCAACTCATAACTCACATTCTTTTTTCTCAACACACTTGTATTAATACACTTCTTATCAACTTGCTTAAATTCTAAATATATTGAATGTTATTTTTATAGAGATATTGCTCCTCTAACTACTATAATTTAACTAGAAATATAATTATTTAATTAAACAAGTATTCAAATAAACTAATCTAACACAAAAAAAAAAATTTTATAAAATATTCCTATATATTTTAGAATTTTATCTAATAGTTAAAGAAAATCAAAGCTGTTTTTTTGGGTCTCAACTATGGGTTCGATGATGGTCATTCAACTTAACAGCATCTTAGCTTACTTAACTCGAGGCAGCATATACAACATCCAAATTGTAAGTCACATTAATTAATTTATTTATTTTATAAACCCTGGGGTTTTTTATAAAAAAAAATAAATTTTGTGGAAATTTTGAATAAATAAATGGGAAATGATAATTATTTGAATTTAAGATCTTTAATGTCATAAATAAACTCTAAATATGAAATATGTTAATGAAGAAACTCACAATGAAAAGATAAATACATGAAGTAATTAAATAAATAAAAAGGGATGGTCATTTTGACAGTTAGATGGAATTTTCTGCAAGAAATTATAAAAGAAGTTAGGATTATTACCCAAATACAATAAAAATAAATTAAGTAAGTGCATTTGGGTAATTATATATATAAAAAAGGATTTCTCTCTTTTTTTTACCCTATAAGCCAGCAGCATACATGCTAAGGGAGGGAAAGTTTTCATCTTTCTATTCTTCCTTTCATGGAAATTTGCTAGTGAATGGAAGTGAAGAGAAAAACTTAAAACACTATAGATTTAAGAGAGGAGAAGTTGGATTTAGAGAGATAGAAAGTGAAGAATCAAGAAGAGGACAGAAGACGCTTGAGAAAATTTCAATAGTTCAAATTATTACTAGGTAAAGCATTTATATCCGGTCCATAATAATTTGAACAAAAGTTAGAAGAGTTTGGTCAAAATCCTAGCAAAAATCAAATTAGGATTCTTAGTATAAATTGGAGGAAATATCAAAAGTGATTAAATTGAGCAATTGAGGTGGAAATGGCTTTGTTTGATATTGAATCTCGATAATAGAAAGAAAGATGTTGGTGGAAAGAGAGAGATTGATGCTGGCTAATAGATAAAGCATAGTTTTTAGACCCGGTCCAGTGGTCGAGTCGGTTCAAGACCCGGGTTTTGAGTTTTGACCGGGTCACTGGGTTAATTTTTTTAAAAAATAAAAATGATATCATTTTAGTAAAAAAAATAAAAATTGATGAGTTACAACTGGGTTTTTGACTGGATTTTGTCAAGTCAACTGGATTACACCAGGTTTTTTTTTTATTATTTTTTTTCAACCCAGCCCGGTTCCAGTCCCGAGTCAGGCAGGTTCCAGGTCAACCCATCAGGCCGGGTTTCAAAACTACAAGGTAGAGAATGGAAGAAATGTTTGAAACTTTTTAATGTTTTGTAATTGTGTAGAATTAATGTCAATTATTATTATTATTTGGATAGTGTTGTACATGAAAATGGTGCTATAATTGTTATGATGGTATTTTTGGTGTGACATAAATTAAAGAACTTGAAGAAATTGCAAAGTAAAACGTGTAGATTAAGGAACCAAGTGTTGATGATGATTCTATTAGATTATAATTAATATAGAAGTTATCAATTGACAAGGATGATTTAGCTTCATGTATAAGATTATTCTTGTTAATGAGATTGTAATGTAAAAGTATTTGTGAAACAATTAAACTTAAGAGATGATTATATTGAATGATAAAACGAAAGTATATTGTCAAAAACAAAGCAACAAAAACAAATGAGTAAAGTGAGAAAAAAATTGAATTTAATGAGTATTGAAAAGGAATTTCAATTGATAATTGAAAACATTTACGATGATAATGTTTCATGTTGGAATAAGAAAGGCTAACGGCTTAAAATATCATTAAAGGATAGCACCATAAGCATAAGCTCTAGGACTGTGCTTGACGCCTTAATACTTTTATGTTGAATCAAGCAATTACATTTTAATAAATGTGGTAAGTTTCCTCTTTAATATTAATGTGAGTAGAACTAGCTATTCTATAATGAAGCTTATGTTCAGTATCAGGTTGTGGAACTAGTTGTTTTGTGATGGAACTATTTGCTTTTAATTTATTTTCTTAAAGGTTAGAATTTTGGAATTTAAAAGATAAAGGACTTATTTTTTTTTATTAAGGGTGCAATTTGATAATGTATAAAGAAATTAGGGACTATAATGTATTTTTGTTTAAAAAAACTATCAAATACATTTATTTTCAAATTTAATTTTAAAATTTTAAAAAAATATATTTTGTTTAAGACTCTAAATTTTTTTATTATAAATATATATTAAAGAAGAGATTTTATCAACCCTAAAAGATAATTTAACTGGTCATATTTTAGATTTGTTTTTCAATAATCACGAGTTTGAGTTCTCTCCGAATCACTAAAAATTTACATAATTTTTAATTTTAAAATTCATAAAATTAATCGATATCCATGAAAACTGACCAGAAAACACATATAAATTTAAAAAAAAACAAAAAAAGGGTTCATCTTAAAAAAATAAATACCAAAACTCGACTCCTTATTTTTTCTGGTACTCCACAGGGCACAAAACTATACACACGTGAACCCTCGCATATTGTCATGACTGTCAAAATCTCATCTCTTTGGTTTTGTCTGCTCACCGTGAACCAGCACCACACAATCTAAAACACAAAGACAAGCTACTCCCCACAGGGTTCCCCATGCCCTTTTTTTGGTCTTCACCAGAGGCCAGCAGCAGTAGTTCTCTCATCCCACTTTCTCTCACATTGATCCAACCTCCTCAACATTGCCATCAGCCCTCTCTCGGCCGTCAACCACCATAACACAGCCCCCCTTTCCACTAGCCAGCCACTGTGAGATCCAGCCACCAATAATATACAAAATACGGCAGCCCCTTTCTCTTGACTTCCACGCAGGCCAGAGATATCCCCACCAGCAATGCCGTTATCTTTCTTCCACCCAGCAGCCAATGTCAACAGTCTCTCCTTCTCCTCCCACTGACAGCTCCAACCACCAAACCAGCAGCCTCCCAATGCCTCTCTAAAGAACAATCCATCAACCCATTAATACCAGTCTCTCCATAACCACCGAATCGGCCCAGTCATGCTAGAGAGAAGCAGATCTAAAAAAAATAATAAATCGATTGTTTGTGTTTGAGATTTTCTTTTGTTTTCCGGTAATATGAAACACCCATCACAGCCAATTAAAAAAAAAAAAAAAAAAAAAGGAGGAGGAGAAACCGATCCAGACCTCCAGATTTCTCCGCTCCTGCAACGACGGCGCGTGAACCCACGCGCCTCCAGTGGCGGGGCGCTTAGATACCACACGCTCCCACCATTCACACTATGCCAGTGACACCTGTAGCTCTTCTCGATTATTCGGATCTTTTTCAGGCACCCCAATATAGTTTTTGTTGATCCGTGTTTGTTATGATTGTAATAATTGTAATTGTAAGGGTGTGTGTAAATAAGTAAAGAATGGGTGTGTGTTGCATGGTTTTATTTTTAGCATTTGTTAAAATAAAGAACTAAAAAATAAAAATGCCATAAAAACGTTTTCAACCATTTATTTTCTTAAAAAATTGCATCCAAGCTAAAAACAAAATCTCTTTTGCATCATTTGTTTTTTTTTTTTTGTTAAATACTATGTTTAGTATAAAAAAAATTATTTTGCATGTTTTAGCATTATAAAAAACTTGTTTTTGACATTTTTTTTTTATGTATTTTTATTATGTGTATTTTTGGGTTTTGATAACAAGTGTATCTAGTTTATAAAAATCTTGGCCCAAATAAAGTGTATTTTGAGCCAACATACTAACCCCTAAAAAAAACCCCTTTCCTTTTAACTAAACAGTTGTGAAAATTCACTAAAATACTATAGTTTTGAATAAAAGGTTTCAAAGTCTATTTTTGCTATTTTTACAAGTCTCATGACAATTATAAAACTCAATCCAAGATTATTCAGTTCAAAGTAAGTGGATTTACGATGAATATTAATCTTGTTATTTATTGACGTCACAATTAAAAATATCAATTATAGTATTTACTAATGTCAAAGTTAGAAATATAAACTCTAATATTTACTGATATTAGAGTTTGAAATATTATAGATAAATTATTGATAATATAGCAGAACAATCCATGACAATTTAAGACAAAACGAACAATACAATTTACCTAATATAAGACGTTTTTGGGGTGATAGTATTTCTCATTTAGCATAACCATTCTCTTGTCATAGATTTTTTGAAGATTAGTTAGGATCCTGGTGATTATAATATTATGTAACCACTCTATAAATGAGATATTTTCTTTATAAAAACAAGATGTTAGATATTAGATTTTTAAAAAGGTTGTCGTGATATTGGGTGTAGCAGATAAGATTAATGCACGATTACGGGGCAATGAAATTAGTTAACTAGCAATTAGGAATTATATCCGACAATATATATCTAGTGACAATAATTTGAAATTGGGTAAAAAAATTAAATATATCTTAGAAAGATGATCCAACAAGACCATAAAGATGATTCAAAGATAAATTGAGTTTATAACATATCATGCGAGTTATTTTATTATTTATATGTTAATTTCATGGTTTTATTTATACTTAATGTTAAATTGATTTTAGGATCTATGCAATCTCATGTGAAATGAGTAGATGTTTAGGATTGTTTTTTGTTAATTAATGAAGATGTAGTTTTGATGTAATAATCATTTTGTAATGTAAATTTAGGCATGAAAATAATGTCAAGAATTATGATTTTTGTATCGCTTTAGATTTTTACACTATTATGATTTATTTTTGGTATATTAAGATTTGAGATGCATAAATCTAACTTATAATGTTTTCTTGTAAATTTTGTATAATTTCTTTTATTTGTTTATTAATTGTGGAAATTGGATCACAAGCTATGATGAAATGAGATAAAGTCTGAAATGATTGGACTATAATTATAATATAAGAATATAGTATGATGGAAGTTAATGAAAAACTTAATAAAATTTAAAGGATAAATAACAAAAGATATGATTCCACTTAACCGGTTGACATAATATATTTATATATATTTACAAATTGATCTGATTGATCGTTTGATGAATTGAATAGTTAAATTTACTATTATCATAATCGGTTAATGGAACCAGTTAACTGCTTAATCAATCGGTAAGGGAAATTTTAGAGCTATGGAATAAACCAATCAACCAAATTTTTGGATGGAGTTGATCTGGTTGATTGTTAGTACTAATAGTAGATGGATTTATATATAAAAACAATTACCTCATTTTTGACATTAACGTGAAGGAGATTATTTGGAAATGTGATTCAAAAGTTAGGGATATTACATTTTTACTATGGATTGTTTATGAAATAGGATTCTGTATACATGTATTTAATTTATTCTTGATTCATAAAAATATATGACTAACCATTTAACTTTCGCTTCGAAAGGGGTCATTTTTTTCTCAAAACAATATCGGTTGTGTGTGTTTTAATGTATTTTTTAACATAAAAAAAAGTATAAATTGAAAAGCCTATGCAAGTATTTGATTAAATAAATTAATAATCATTTATGTAGATAAGTAAATAAATAAAAATTATTAACAATAACTAAAAGAAAAATTGATCAAGTTGAGAGATCAATGTAAATCAAGATATTCAACCACACAAAATAATATATTCACTTGATGATTATGTTTACTGAACTTATTTATTAAAATCAATAAAAGATAAATCCACAACCTATAAAACTCATGACTTAAAACATAAATACAAATGAAATTGACTAAATAAACTCATGCCCTAAAAAAATATTAGGCAAAGCTAAGCACATCAGCAATATTATTTAAAGATAAATACTTTTTTCATTTTTAAAAATAAACTTCATTTGTAAAAAAGCAAAAAAAAAAAAAAACATTAATTAGAGGGCAACTAAAAATTTGATTTGATACGTGCTCTGTAGTGAGTTGTAATTTTTCTCTCTAAAATACCTTGAGTATGCAGACTATTTTAACAAGTTATTTTACATAATAAAAATTATAAATGTACATCAAAAATTTTATTCAAACATTTAATAATCATCTATGTAAATAAATAAAAAACTTTGTTAACAATAACTAAAAGAGAAACTAAAAAAATTAAGAGATGGATGTAGATCAAGATATTTGATCTTGCAAAATAAGATATTTATTAGTTTGTGTTCACTAAATTTATTCATTAAAATCAATAAAAGATAATAGAAATAAAAACATATATGAAACAAAGTAAATAAAATAAAAGGAAAAGAAAAGGTATGCATGGCCAAACATATAAGAAATATTATTTAAAAATAACTATTTTTGTACAAAAAAAAAACCTACTTGTATAAAATAAAAATAAAAAATCAGCAAAAAATAAACACAAAATTTTTTTTTAAAAAAATATTTATCGAAAAACACCTTGCAAAACTCATGATTTAGGTAATGAGACTCAGACAAAATGATAGAAAATAATATGAAGGTATTCACAAAACAAATATTTTTTAAACAATGAAGAATGATAAATTTGTAAAATAAAATGAGGAAAAAAATAATTCCTTACCATATTAACACTTAAAATTTATGACCTGTGTCATTAAATTGGAAGCATGACAAATAAAAAAACCGTGAAGTCCAATCCCAAATAAATTAAAAATCAAAGGATGTAACTGGAAAAAAAAATCAACCACATAAAAAATTTAATTAAAAAACAAGGGTGGTAACCAAAATAACAAAAAAATAAATTCGAGGGAATTTACAAATTAAATTGCAAGATTAAATTGAAAAGTAAAAAACAATTAACAAAAGGAAAAAAAAATCAAAATAATGAAAGTTAAATAAAAAAAAAAAACAACATAAACTTTGATTGAAGGATAAAATTGAATACTAATAAAACTTTAACAAAAAATCCAAAGGTAAAAATAACAAATCAAAAGAATAAGGACCGAATTAGAGAAAACAATATATGACAGATTGTAATTTAAGGATTGAATTAAAAACATACAAAATTTTTCTAAAAGGGCTAAAGACAAAAATAAGCAATAAAAAGTTTAAGGACTTAAATTGAAAAAACAAAAAGAAAAGTGGACAAACTTTACTTTAATTGGAAGAGATAAAGAAGTAGGAAGAAAAAAGAAGAAAAGACCATCGACGACAAGCTGCCGGTTCAACAATGACATGCTCCATACTAGGTGAAAGAGCACATGGCAACGCTTTCAATGACACAATAAAAGACTATTTTTGAAAAAAAAACGGTGGCAATAGACGCGTTGTCAAAAAAGCATAGACACCACCATCATGTTATCACGTGAAAAACACGTGCCAATAGCTTTTTCAAAATTAATATTAAAAATAAATGGTAAAAACCGCATAACTCTAGAAATAACAAATAAATTAATATGAAAGTACCAAAACACTAATGAATGCATAGAAGTTATTTTGCCTTATCTAAGAGCAAAGAAGTATTTTATTTATTTTAAAGCTTGTGGAAGAAAAAAATCACTGTTGGTCAGCAAGTTTAAATTTTGTTGGTTCCAGGGGTAGAAAAATATTTTTATTGTATAAAATAATATATAAAAAAAACAATAATATCCATGCTCAATTTTTTTTATGACCAATTGATCAACATGAAATACTAAAATACTCTCATATCCCAGCCTTCAAACATTTTCACCCAGAGGTATGTAAAGTCACTGTATAATGCATAGTAAATTTGATCTACTACTCCAACGTTGAATGTTATAACTTATAAGTATCAAATACTTGAATTTTAATTCCCAGTATAAACCCTCCACTTCGAAAGCCGGACTCGTTAATGGCCTTTTTGCTTTGGCTGCGAGCTCGCTAGATTTCAATTACTCTTCTACGAAAAACATATATGTGTTTTATTATATTTGGTTACCTGGGGAGTTGAACAATAATTATTTGAAGGAAGGGCTAGCAACTAGAAGAAGCTTAGCCATAATGAAAAATGAACATATTGATGGAAACAAGGAGATGATAGCATAGTTTTTAAATCCGGTCCGGAGATTGAGTTGATCCAAGATCTAGGTTTTAGATTTTGACTAGGTCGTTTGGGTTAATTTTTTTTTTAAAATCAAAACGACATCGTTTTAGTAAAAAAAAAAAAAAACAACGGGCTACAACCAGGTTTTACTGGGTTAATCCACTGAGTCAGCTGGGTCCCACCGAATTTTTCATTCACCTGTTTTTTTTCAATCCGGTCCGGTTTCAGTCCTGGCTTCCCGAGTCCTAGGTTGACCCGCCAGGCCAGACCGAATTTTAAAACTATAGATGATAGGTTTTATGAACATTGTTAAATAACCCTTAACTTTCTTTTTTAGAACAAAATCTTTAAATAAATTTATTAAAACTATATTTAAATAATTATCCAATTATTTCATAGTTTTTCATAGTTTTATAGAACATTAGAGCTTTTTAGGATAATATTAATAATTATTTTATGAATAATTATATATTAACTTAAAATGCATATTTAAAAAAAAATATCATTAATATTGAATAAAAATAAAATATTTATTTAGTTAATTTTTATTATATATTTTTCTTAGATTTCTTTTTTTCTTATTTTTTTTTAAAAGTTCATAAAAATGATTGATTTTGAAGTTTTTTTTATGATTGTAATAAGTTTTTATCTAAAAACAACACTTCTATATTTTTTTTTTTGTAAAACAAAGAAATATGTTAATAAAAAAAGAGAGTTTTGTTTAAAAAGATACTTTTTTCCTCTTTAATTTAAATTTCCATAATTAAATTTTTAAGTATTATTTGTTTTTATTTGATAAACTATGTTGTTGCTAAAAATAGGCATATATATATATATGAGAAAATTTATTTTTATTTAATTATATGATAGTTAAAATAAATATTAGTAATAAAAAATAATTAAAATTATAATAAATTACAAATATTTATTTTAACTATCATATAATTAAATAAAAATAAAATTTAAAAAGTGCTCTATAATATCGCATAGACACAATAGCTAGTTGATATCTTAAATAAGAAAACAAAAATCTAAATTTAAAAATAAAATATAAAAAATTAAATAATAAAGATGTAAATGATGCTTTAGAATGAAAATTTCCCATCCGTTCATGTTTTTATGGGTTATTTAAAACCAAAAAATAACAAGCATAAATTCTATCATATAATACAATTTTATCATCTTTTTATTGTAGTTTTTAGGTTTAGAATTACAGGTTTTGTAATAGCCCTAAAAAATAACCCAATTAAAATAATAAAAAATTTTATTTTCCATTTTTCTTTTTATTTACTTTCAAATAAATGAAGAGTGAGTGCCATGATATATATGAAAAGTATCCATTTAACAGATGTTTTATAAAATAATTTAACTAATTGAAAACAACAGTAAAGGTATAACACCCTCAATTTGTTTTAAAATCATGATATTTGATTTTTTAATAGAAATATAGAATTAATTTGTTTATATGTTTTAAAAGTATTTTTTAAAAAATAATTTTTTAATTTTAAATTAATTTTTAAATGTTTTTGTCTTTTTAATATATTAATATTACAAATAATTTTTAAATTTTGTTATTATAATATATTTTTTTAAAATATTTTAAAAAACAATAACGTCGTATTCCTGAACAGCTAGCAAGAAAAATATCCTTATTACATTCTCCGCCGCGTCTACAGCTGTGAGTCCAAATTACCAAAATATCGTGAAAGTTTCACATCGATCTCGTGATATCACCTTAACCGGAAACGGCATGGCCCATTTTCTTTCTTTCTTTTTTGTTTTTGGTATCTTTCGGTCAACTTTTCGCCGGAAATTAGAAGCCACCGACTTCCCATTAAGAAGCTTCATTTTCTGTATTCTACTATCTTATTTTAAATGAATAAATAATTATAAATTGATGAAAGATTAAGGGTTTGTTACAGCTGTTGCTTGGGGAGCTTAAAGTCAACTAGGATTTCAAAATTAAAAAGGGATTCTAATAAGCAAAGTGGCTCATAATAAGGGTACAAAACCAATTAAATTTTTTTTTATTGGAATGATTTCTTCTAGTAGGTGAAGATATTCTGTCTCTATTGTTTATTTAATTTAAAAATATAATAGTGATTATTTTTAAAGTATTTTTTTATAAATATAAAAAAATAATTCTAAATATATATTTTTTTAATTTTATAAAATACTATTTAAAATCCAATTCCAAACAAATCATTTCGGTGCTAACAAGCCTACAATATCAGAATTTTTAAATTTAGCCTATAATATCAGTTCCGGGTTTTGATTGGGTAATTAATCGTCATGGTCAATTCTACATTGTTTTAGTAAAAAAAAATTAACGGCTTGTAACTGGATTTTTGACCAAGTTTTGCCGAGTTAGCCGGGGATTAAATCAACCAATCAGGTCATTTTAAATTTTAACTTTTTCTATTTTTTTAAAATTGATTCTAGTTTTAGATTAACCGGATTATAAATCAACCCGTTAGACTGCAACGAGTTTCAAAACTAGTTACATCATTCCAGCCGCTTCTTAATATTGTTAAAAAAAAGAAAGATGAGCTGTGCATGGAAATGGAATTTCAAAATAAAGAATTTAAAATTTTAAAGTAGCATTCATATCGGGCGAGAAAGTGACGCGAAAAAGTGGCATATGATGAGATGAGAGAGCGGAGTGGATTTGGAGTTTTTTTTTAAAAAGAAATAGAAAAAAGAAAGTGAGAGAGAATCTGGTGGGCTTTGAGCTGTGATTTAGCTGTCCTTCGATGCATTATTTCTTCTTCACCTTCACACATATCTCCAAAATCCCTAGAAAAAACCCCATCTCCCCTCTCTCTCTCCTTGCGTCCAAAAACACATCCCCATTTCTCTCCTCAAATCTCTCTCCCTCTCTCTCTCTCTCTCACATTCTGTGTTCAGATCTCGAACTGCATAGCTTTTGCTTCATCAACCCATTCTCTTGCAACTCTACTTCGGGGGAGAATCAGGGAGGTGGTAGAAAGAAGAGCCAAAAGAACTGAAAGTGGCATTTCGTATATCAGATGTCTCATGTGAGATGAAGAAGACGACCAACTCCCATCTTCATCTCTCACTTCTCATTGCCTTGTTTCTTGGCACAGTTGTGTGCCTCTCTGATGCTAAGCAAGCACCGACTATCTCTAGCTATGGAGGTCTCAGTGACGCCGACGCTATGTACATCAAGAAGCGGCAGCTTCTTTACTACAAAGACGAATTTGGCGACAGAGGAGAGAGAGTCACAGTAGACCCATCTCTTGTTTTTCCGAATCCAAGACTTAGAAATGCTTACATAGCATTACAGGCTTGGAAACAAGCCATCTTCTCAGACCCTCTAAACCTGACTGCCAATTGGGTTGGATCCCAAGTTTGCAACTATGAGGGGGTTTTCTGCGCTCCAGCTCCGGACAACAAAACAATCCGTACAGTTGCCGGCATTGATCTCAACCACGGTGATATTGCAGGGTACTTGCCTGAGGAGCTTGGCTTGCTGGTGGATCTTGCATTGTTTCACATCAACTCTAACAGGTTTTGTGGGACTGTACCTCGCAAGTTCAAGGACATGAGGCTGCTGTTTGAACTGGATCTTAGCAACAATCGGTTTGCTGGGAAATTTCCACAGGTTGTGCTGAAGCTGCCTTCACTCAAATTCTTGGATCTGAGATTCAACGAGTTTGAGGGTACTGTACCAAAAGAGCTATTTGACAAGGACTTGGATGCAATCTTTATCAATCACAACAGGTTCGTTTTCGATCTACCTGAAAATCTTGGCAACTCCCCAGTATCTGTCATCGTTTTGGCGAACAACAAATTTCATGGATGTGTGCCGTCAAGCTTAGGTAACATGTCAAACCTCAATGAAATTATCCTCATGAACAATGGGTTTAGATCTTGCATGCCAGCAGAGATAGGTTTGCTTAAAGAGCTAACAGTCTTGGATGTTAGCTTCAATCAATTAATGGGTCCATTACCGGACGCATTTGGTGGAATGGTGAGTCTTGAACAACTCAATGTAGCTCACAACATGCTCTCAGGGAAGATTCCGGCAAGTATTTGTAAGTTGCCGAATTTGGAGAACTTCACCTTCTCTTATAACTTCTTCACTGGAGAGCCACCAGTGTGTTTGAGTCTACCGGATTTCAGTGACAGGAGGAATTGTTTGCCAGCAAGACCATTACAGAGATCTGCTGCACAATGTAACGCATTTTTGTCTAGACCGGTTGATTGTAGCTCGTTTAGATGTGCTCCTTTCGTTCCATCTTTGCCTCCCCCTCCCCCTCCCTCACCTCCAATGCCGGTACCTTCACCTTCACCTCCACCTCCACCACCAGTTGTTATTCCACAGTCACCTCCACCCTCTTCTCCACCTCCGCCCCCTCCCCCTCCACCAGTGCACTCTCCACCTCCACCCCCTCCACCAGTGTACTCTCCGCCCCCGCCCCCTCCACCTTCTCCGTCCCCGCCACCTCCCCCACCACCTCCCCCACCAGTAAATTCACCACCACCTCCACCGCCTTCTCCCCCACCGCCTTCTCCCCCACCCCACCACCTTCACCCCCACCCCCATCTCCATTACCTCCATGTGTGCGGCCCCCACCACCGCCACCACCAAATTCCCCACCACCGCCACACTCACAGCCACCACCTCCACCAAATTCCCCACCACCGCCACACTCACAGCCCCCACCTCCACCAAATTCCTCACCTCCACCACCGGTTTATTCTTCACCACCACCTGTCAATTCTCCACCTCCCCCATATCACTCTCCTCCACCCCCACCACCCCCACCTTGTATAGAACCGCCTCCACCTCCACCACCATGTGTAGAATATTCACCACCCCCACCCCCTCAATCGCCTCCCCCACCTTCTCCACCATCACCAGTATATTCACCTCCACCAGTGTATTCACCTCCACCGCCTCCTACTCCACCTCCCCCACCATCATCACCGCCTCCTACTCCACCTCCCCCACCATCATCACCGCCGCCGCCACCATCCCTGTCTCCCCCACCGCCTCCTACACCACCCCCACCATCTCCATTACCTCCATGTGTACGTTCCCCACCACCGCCTCCACCAAATTCACCACCACCTCCATCTCCAATATTCTCCCCACCACCCCCATCACCACCACACTCTCCGCCTCCACCTCCACATTCGCCTCCACCACCAGTTTATCCCTACTTATCACCTCCACCACCACCTCCTGTCAATTCTCCACCTCCCCCAGTTTATTCATCACCGCCTCCACCCCCACCTTGTATAGAACCGCCTCCACCTCCACCTCCACCATGTATAGAGTATTCACCACCTCCACCCTCACCTTCATCGTCACCGCCTCCTCCTATACATTATAAGCCACCACCATCACCATCCCCACCACCACCACCACCAGTTTACTACCATTCTCCCCCACCATTGTCGCCTCCATCGCCAATTCCATGTGAAAACCCACCCCCACCCCCATCACCACCTCCACCCGTACTCTATGGAAGTCCGCCACCTCCGACTCCAGTGTATGAGGGACCTTTACCACCAATCACAGGGGTTTCTTATGCTTCACCTCCACCACCACCCTTTTATTGATTCTTTTGAGAATTTCCGACCTCTAACCTTCCATCAAACAAGGAGAGAAATACTATGGATTTCGTTATCAGGGCTTCTTTTTTCCTCTTGTGGGCGATTCTCGTCGCTCTTCTAGAGAAAATTGAGAAAGAGTCCGGGCAGTTTACATGATTGAATCATCTCTTGCAGATGGTCTCAGTCAGATTTATTGCATTGTTATTACTGATCATTGTTAAAGAATTGAAGCAAAGAAGACAATTTAGAGAGGTAAGAGGGGAAATTGTCTCCATATTTATTTGAATTGTTATGGAATATTTGAGTTGCGAAATAAAAATGGCAGAGAAAGATCAGTAGGTTGCAGAGAGAGTTGCATGTATAGGGATGGAACGGAGACCATAATCAGGGCTAGCTAGCATTGCTGCTGCTCGATTGTGTTCTTTTTTCTTTTTTCTTCTTTTATCATACCTGGTTCCTTATTTTTGTTTTTTCGATTTATAGTATAATAATCACGAACACTTCACTTGTATTACGTTGTTATTTCTCTTCTTCTGTGAGATTGAACCTTACAAATGGTTGTGTACTGGTTATTATGTATGATTATGTAGATCTTGCTAGGATAGATAAACTGCCCAGCTGCCGAGACAATAGCCATTTGTCTATATGCGTTGTGATTAGTTGTGGTTTTGAATTGATTCACCTTTCTGGGAATCCATGGCGTTTCAGCTCCGGTGATCCTACTCATCTAGTAAATGCCAGTTGCTATATATAAAAAAATAATATCGGTGGGGAACACTTTGACAATAGCATTTTCCGGCTTGTGACATTTTCTGAGGCCACCCATTTGCGCCGTGTTGTTTGCTTAATATCCGATCGAGGCTGGCTAGATGCATGGCGGGACCCGAACAGCCATTCTAGGTCCCCTTTGATTGTTGCTAGATGAGCTCCTTGATTTCCTCCTCTTTTTTATCATTAGATTTTAGTAAGATTGCTTGCTTGGAATCGGTTTATCTGACTTTGAAATTAAGCTGTCGGCATGGGTTCTTAACTTTCCTATTGATGGCACTATTTACTATAATACTTGATGAAGCTCGTGAAGAGCGGAGTCAAATTGGAAACTTCTCCTTAGGTGTGGTGTGCTTGTTGACTCTTGTCCCAAACGCGTCCTTTCCTTTTTTTTCCAGCTGCTTGAATGAGACCTCTTTTGGATCATCCTTTGCCTTTGCCTTTGCCTCACATGATGAGATGAGATGTTTTTTGTTTTGTTACTTGCTACGCTAGTGGAATCACGAATCTAATAAAATTCACGCAAGGACAATTGTCCCTCACTGCCATTGACCATCCCACCAGCGCAGCTGGTCTCTGCCCATTACCCATGGTGGCGCAAATGTGCCCTCCACCACCACCACCAAGTTGAGTGAAGCCCATATGCGCTAAGCACGATTTAGCACCTCTCCCCTTGGATTGAGAAAAGCAGCTATACAGGGCAGCTGGCCATACGGGGTCCCACGTTATTAAATCCCAGCTGGCACACCTTTATTTGTATTGTTGCGGAAATTTAAAGGCAAGAGCACAGTTTTCGTGGGTGCTTTTATTTCTTCCAAAAAACACGGTTGGCTCCCAGTAGGGCTCTTGCTTTTTGCATATAAATACGTATACATGCATGCACCGGGGCTCATGAATTTTCGCCTAAACAGAGGCTTAAACAGAGGCTAACAGAGTTTGTGCGATGCAGTAATAATAATAATAATAAAAAAAAAAAAAAAAAAAAAAAAACATGAAAGGGGACAGCGAGTCCCTCTCATCTGACGCGTTTTGTGGGGCTAGGGTTTCATCAGTTTATAAACGTAGCATCTAAACAGCATATCATTTAGTACTATTTTATGCAAACACCTACTTTGCTAAAAGTACTTTAGGGAGAAATGCCACAAATGAATGATCTCTGCCCTCTACTTACCCTGTGGGGAGGAAGGAAAAAAAGAAAAGAAAAGAAAAAAAAAAACAGCCGTCTAAGTAAAGGCATAGGCAAATCGCATAATTAAGCTTGCGTGTTACCATAATGGCATCAGGAGATGAAGTTTACCTTATAACATGACAGTGGTAAACTTCAAGTCGAACGCCAGCTAGGCCGATGGTCCCTCTATCAACTTTTTAAATTTAAATTTCTGTATTAATACCAGAGATATTGTTTCATATCAATACAGAAGGTCAATATCAAAGATAAATTATAAGATTTGTATAGTGTGGTGGATCAATTCTTAAATCCGTCAACGAGATAGATTTTATTTCAAATCATTTTTTTTTTTATCAAAACAATATTATTTTTGTTGTTATTTAATTAGGGGCTCTCTAGATAGGCTGTATTTCTAGCATGTATTTATTGTCCATCTCAAATTCATGATATTCACCTTATCATATAAGCAGATGGAGAATAAAAATAGAGAAGAAAAATAGAAAAAACTGATATGAGGTAATAACAACTCTTTAATAAAAAAAAGCAAATATAACATCCCAATTACTGAGACAACATACCAATCATAATATAGAAAAAACATAAAAAATAATTTTTTCTGAAAATAAATTTATATAAGGTTCACTGAAATTCTATTGAAATTTTAACAGTCTTTCTTATACAAAAAGGCCCAAGTTATGAATAAATAATATATACACTTCAATTAATCATTATCTAATTACAACCTAATCATCTTGGGACTCAATTCTCATCAATGCTCATCAGTACAACCACAATTTTCCAAAATATCTATATAATAAGAATGAGTAGTAATTAATACTTAAATAAGAAAAACAAAAATACATGCAATTTTGAATACATGATAATATAAATTATGTTCATACATTCGATTTAAAAGATGTTATTACAATTCAAGTCATAATAGTTTCTTGAGATACAAAATACACCAACATTTGCTTAGTTCTAAATGACACAAAATATATATGATCTAAAATATTACTCCTGTCGTGAATATGATGAACCTGAAATAAATATAACATTGAAAAAATAATTATCATAAAAAGAAATACTAACATTAATAGTCAAACAATATATTCAAGGCTACATATTATCATATTCTTTACAATTTTTCATCTAATCCCCTTTTAATATTTCTAGATTTATTCCTTCTAGATTCACTAATATTTTCCTTTCCACTCTCAAATTTTCCGACCAATGTCATATGTTAATGTTGAAGGACAATTCCTTTAAGAATGTCGATACCAATTCATTGGTACCATCAACTATTCTCCACAAACTATTATAACCCCATAGAAAGAAAATCAAAATCAGTTAGAAAGCTTAATTCCTTATAAGCCAAAATGTTAAAGAACAAAAATAAAAGAATATATTCAATTTAAAAAGAAAGACAAAATAAAAGCAGTTTGAGTCAATTTATTAAACCTATGAGCTAAGTAATGAGAATGTACTACCTTATAGAAAGAAGATTTAAAAACATTATGAAACTCAACTCTTAACTAACTCATTGTTGAAGGACAAAATCGAAAAGAAACAATAAAAAAAATTCAAATCAACCCAAGTTAACTTCACAAACTCATGATAGGATCATGAGACTATGATAACTTAATAGAAAGCAAATTGGTAAAAATCACACAGTTTTATTCCTAACAAGCTAAACTCGCGACTCAAGTCATGAGAATGAGATTACTCCATAAAAAAATTTGAAAAAATTATGAAGACTAACTCTTAAAAAACCCATTGTTGAAAGATGAAATTGAAAAAAAAAAAAAAAAAATTTTTTAAAAAAAACAAAATAAAAAAAATTCATGAATCCTAATTTTTAACATCTAAAATCCTCACCCGAGTTATAAGAAAGAGATTACCCTATAATAAGCAAATTGTAAAAAACTCTAAGCATTAACTTTTAACCAACTCATTGTTAAAGGATAAAATCAGAAAATAAATAATTAAAAAAAAAAAAAACAACTCAAGTTAACTTGAAACTCAGGTCACGAGATTGATATAACTTAATAGAAAAAAAAAACATAAAGCCCTATTCTCAATCTACTAAATGTTGAAGGCCGACATTAAAAAAAAAAAAAAATCCCGCATCAAACCTTGTTATCCATCCACAGCCATGCCTTATTTTATAAGACTGTGATTACCTTAAAAAAGAAAATAAAAAATATAAACATTAATTAAAAGAATGAGAAACAAAATGGATATAAAAACAAAGCCAAAGAGAGAGAGAAGAGAAAGAAGAAAAGAATGATATGCCAACAACACATTGCCACTTTACTTGCACCATTTGCTACCCTATTGTGTAGCCTTTGCTAGACAATTCAAAATACACGGTGGAACACCATTTTTGATGGTCGAAGTATGAAGCATTTGCCTCCATAACACGACAATCTTCTCATTCTCTAGTGAGTGCAACTCAAGCTCAAGTTTTGCCCAAATTGTTCATTGAATTTCATCCCTACTCTTGTTTTAGCTCCAACCTTAATTATTTTAAATCAATAAAATTAAATTTCATTTTACAAAATCAAACATTAACCATATGCCAAAACACGTTCTTGACTTCGTGAGATCCTAATATATTGGTCACTGAAAAGAACCTTCAAGTCCAAGTTCAAAATAAACCACCAAATCTAATCCCAAATAAACACAACATTAAAAAACCAAATAGAGAAAACTAAACATTAAGGGACCAAAACAAAAGAAGCCAAAAAACAAGAAATTAAAATTAAAATAGAGAGAACATTGCGAAAACTATTACAATTCCGGGTGTTTTCTCTCTTGTATTATAGTAAAAATGCTAGATTCTTTATTTTTTTTTTTTTTTTTTTTTTTTAATAACTGTAATTCTTTAGTTGGATCCAAGTGAGCCAGCCATTAATGGACATGGGCTTTGTGTGTGCGCCTGGCCCCGTTTTCCCTCCTTTGATACATGTTTTACACCTTCGTGATGGATTTTTTTTTTTTTTTTCTCATCTAACCTTCGTAACTATTACTAGTAATCAGATCTTGTAGGCTTGGCTGTTCAATATTATTTCGTAATTGTTTAGAAACATGATAGTAATTTCGTTTTAAAATATTTTTTTATTTAAAAATATATTAAAATAATATTTTTTATATTAATATATAAAAATAATTTAAAGTTAAAAAAAATAAAAAAACAGCAAAACGTGGAATCAATATTGAACATTGATATGTGATTTTACCACAAAAGCTCACCAAAGATGTGATTTGACGTTAATGGAGTACGAGCAGCGTTTTTCCAAAAACAAATAACTAATGTCTGGTAATTATTTACGGGCATAAGTAGGAAGCACGTGCATGAACGTTAAAGAAAAATAAAAAAGAAAAGAAAAAACTCCTAGAAATAGAATGGAGGTGCTGCCTTCCCTTGACAACATTCCGGCGGACACATTAGAAGGGATTCCATCCAAGCGGCTAGTTTTGTCCCTGCCTCTTTTTTCAGGGTATGTTTAGGTACGGTGGTTTTTTTTTTTTTTTTAAATTTTAATGTGTTTAAGTTAAAATATTTTTTTAAAAATTAAAATATTATTTTAATATATTTCTAAATAAAAAATTTTTTAAAAATTATTACAATTTCAAACACACACTTAAATATAGAGGTGAACAAAAAAATCAAAAAATCAATTAAACCGAGAAAACCAAAAAAAAATAACTGAAAAAATCAAACTGTGAAAAAAAAACCGATTAAAATTAAAAAAAAAAACAACCAGTTCGGTTCGGTTTTATAAACCTGAAACAGAAAAAACTAAACCAAACTAAACCCAAACCGGAAAAAAATTGAGTCAAACTAAAAAACCGAGCCAAACCGGTTTGAACCGGTTTTTGTCCTAAAAAACCTAACCAAAACAAAACCAGTCTGTTTGAACCGTTTTTAGTTTTTTCTTTAAAAAAAATTAGGTATAGTTATTTAAAAAAAAAACAAATTAAACCAAAACAAAAATGATTACCATTAGTTAAACATATGCACCTCCACGGAACCGACAAGGAATTATATGTTCACCTTTTTGAACGCCTCCCATCCATATGCTTGCCGGAGTATGTTCCTTCATGCAGTTGGTAAAAGAAAACATGACACTCAATGATAAATCCGTAGTTTTTGTAGATAAACTGGTTTTGTTTATTAACCATTCAGCTCCTGCATACATCAAGCTAACGTCATATTTGTTTTCATGTTTTAATTTTTTAAAAAAATAATAAATTTTTTATGTTTTTTTATATTATTATTTTTTTAATATTTTAAAATCATTTTAATGTTATAAAAAATAATTAGTTTTTTAAAAATATATATTAATACATTTCTAAATAAAAAAAATACTTTAAAAACCATTCAATAATTGTTTTATGAGAACATGACACATATTTAAGCAATTTCGTTATGGATTTCTCATAAAGTTCTTTCGTTTTCATTTCTTTTCCTCCTGGATCATCGTTATCATCATCATCTCTCTCTCTCTTTCTCTCACTTGTAGGGTCCATGGGATCTGGTCGTATGTGACTCCTGAAAAATCACGTCTAACATTTTAGCAGGTAAAGTTGATAATGAAGGCAACTTTGCTAAAGTGAAAGTAGTAGTCTAGAATCAGTACAAGTTATTATTTCATTACAATATATATATATATATATATATATATATATATATATATAGCTAGCAATCTGGTTAGACAGTCAATTGTTAACAGTTGATAGTTAATACACCGAAAGTGAATTTTGATCACCATTTCAAAGATTGAAATTCTTTTAATATTCTCCTCTTGTAATGGTGTTTTCTTAAAAACTTTAATATTTCAAATCTATTTGGAAACAAGAGGCTGCGGTCAAACCCTGTTTTTTTTTTTTTTAAAAAAAAAAAATATTATTTTAACACGTTTCACACTTGAAATTGAAATTAAAATTAAAATAAAATTAAAAAACTAACATGCCTTATTTTTTTTTTATAATTTAAACATGAGACTTCTTAAAAAGATAATCAAATCATTAAACAGGAGTCATGTTTTGTCAAAAAAATCAATTTAACTCAAAAATCTAAGTTATTAGATAATATCTCAAGATATAATTTATATTATTTTCTAATACACCGTCTTAACTGAAAATTCTTTAAACTTCAAACTTGTAGAGGCTCATAGTGCCTTGTATTTATTTTTTATCAAATAAATAAAAATGATAAGATTCGAACTAATGACCGCTTGGTCTTGAAGGCTTTAATACCATGTTAATGAACCATCAAGTGTGTTTGGTATTGCAGTAGCTTTTATAGTTGTGGTTTGAAAAGAATTATTTTATAAAAAAATATTTTTGATTGAGGTTGGTTTGATATTTATATATATTTGGTTAAAACTGTGATTGAAATTGAAGTTAAATAAAAAATAATTTAATGTATTTGGTAAAAAATATTTTTTAAATTGAGGTTATAAAACAACTAAAAAAGATATTTATTAATATTGGTGGTTTTTAATTTAAATATTGTAGATTTAACTACTATTATTATATTATTAAATAAATAATATTTTTATATCAAATATTTTTTTATTGTTCCATTAACCTATCTAAAATTCCTATCACGTACGAGGTTCATCCGATAAGGACTACAATTTCATGGTCTTTTGAGCGTGCAATAAAATCAGGTAAAAAATCATCATGAACAAAATTAAGATTGCAATCAAATTTTACAAATGCTACGTCTTCATGCGATTTTCTTCTAATTTATATAGTGTCATTGAATAATATTAAATATCAATTTTTCAAGGAAACATAATTTAAAAAAATTAGATTTTTTTTTACTAGATCTGGTCCAACTGAAATAATAAAAAACAAAATTTAGGCCTGGATTCGGTCTGGCAAGATAGTGAAGAATGCCTCCACTGTCTCCACATAGTGAAGAGTGGGATATTCACTCTCCACTGTTTTATTTTTACAAAAGTGAAAAACTACACATGGAGGTAGAGAGAAGAAGCATGAAACTGCTATTTGCTTACTAGCATTCAAAAAGCAAAACATGGTGGGTCCCTCATAAAATAAATCATGTTTTTTTAATTACTAAACCTTTGTTTTCTATGGCTTGGTTCAAAAGCAAAAGTAACCATAGAAATAAACACCCTTTAAATTTAAAAAGTTTAAGTTGTTATTAAATAAAATTTTAAGATATAATTTATATTATTTTCTAACAGTATTGATAAAAATAATAAAATTAAAACTTAGAATTTTATACAGGAAGCTTTACATTTAGCATTTTTGTTATTTTTTTTTTCTTTGGGTGTCTAGGAGTAAAGATTTGTTTAATTTCTAGATGCATGGAATGTGAAGTGGTGTGCATCTCAAGAAGTTGTAGGTAGCTTTAGTGTTTTGACCTAATATCGCACTGCCCTGCTCAGCAGCCATTAACAATATTCCTTATCATTGCAAGCGCATGTTAAGCCCTAATTCATAATGGCAAATCCCATTCCCGTGCTCTTAATCCATCAATGCGTCTGATCCGATAAAGTCCACTAATGATATTCAATTATTATTCCTACCCAACTTCCCAGTGTAACTATTCCATTTTTCAGAAGCTTTATTTATTTATTTATTTATTTAAAACATGTTTGAAAATTAATTATAGTTATTTTTTAAAATATTTTTTATGTTAAAATATATTAAAATAATATTTTTTATTTTTAAAATAAACACATTAAAACAATTCGAAACACAAAAAAAATTTAATTTTTAACAAAAAATAATTTTTTTAGAAACACAATTTGTAGTTATACTGCATCTCCAAACGATATCTTATTTAATTACTATTGCTATTATTATTGTCCCTCTCTCTCTCTATATATATATATATAGACACACATCACTGCATAAAATACATGAAAAATACCTACACAAAAGGTTTTATTGGATGTTTTTGGGTTGAAATGGAAAAAGAAAAAAAACTAGTACAATATCTCTCACAATTTTATGCATTTAAGAATGAATATTGACAAATAAATATAGGATTGACTTGAGACTCAATCTGTGAGATTGTGATTCTGTTTCTTTATTTGGATATATAAATTGTGCTTGACTGACCTAGACCTCATTTAAGATGGGTAATATAAATTGTGTCATTTTAATTTTTATATTTATTTTTTTAATATAGTGTAAGAGCCACGTGATTTTTCCAAATCTTGCCCCCAACTTTCACAACTTCCACTCAGAAACTCCGCATCAGAGGCGCGTGAATCTTTTAATAAATCTCCTTTGTGTCTCCTCAAAACCTCTCTGCCTCCCCTTTCCATCTCTCCAAAATATCTGTATATCATTTTAGGTTTTTTCATCTTTTTATCATAGTTTATTTTTAAAAAAAAATTCCAATATCATGTCAATGGAGGGTATTGATGTGTTTTAATAAATGTTAAAATATTTTTTTTATTAATTTTTCATATTTTAATAAGTGGATGACGCATTAAAGGCTATCCGGTCATCAAACATCACCTACATCATCTTTGTTGGAATAATCATGACGCCCCCTACACTATGAGGTGATTCGCATTTCAAGATTCTTAATGGTCTTGTACCGGTAACAATACACGATGAGGTGATTCGTATTTCAAGATTCTTAATGGTCTGGTACCGGTAGCAATTTCTTTATTCCCATCTTCTTCTCTTTTGACTCACCTAGATTTTTGCATCACCGCATTAAAAATTTCAAATCAATGATTTTTTTTTAAAATTTAGTTCTTATTTTTTTTTATTATTTTTTTGTTTGAAATTATTTTTTAAATTGATTTTTTTTACAATTTCACTCCCCTTTGATTTTTTTTTTCTATCAAATTTAATCCTTATTTTTTTTGATTGCCAAGTTTTTAAAATTGATAATTTTAAATTGATTTATATTAAACTTTCTTGATTGAACCTAGATCCAGAGTTTTACAGGTTATGAGTTTTTAAGATATGACAAAGTTTAAGATATTTACTCGGGTTTGCTTGATTTTTTTATTTATTTTCCTTTGTATAAGCTAAATTGTTTTTATGTCTCATCATTCAATATTTATTTCTTTTGTAGAATGGGTTTCATTTTTTTTTTTAGCTTGCTTTCTATGAAATTTTTTGTTGGTTTTGAAAATGACCCAGTTATCTCAAGTCTCTTTTTATCATTTTTTTTTTAGGGTTTTTTCGCCAATTATTTAATTGTTTTTTTTATTCTATTCTTTAATATTTGAAATGGTTTTCCAAAACCATTTATAATATTATAATTATTTTTCTATTTAATCCCCCCTTTATTTATTTTTTTGTCTTTCAAATTTTATTTTCATTTTTTTAATTGCTAATTGTTTTATTTGAGATTTTTGTTTTAAATTATTTTTATTTATTTGTCTTCTCTAGGATTTTCCACTTATTTTAAAAATATCTCGGGTTTTCTTTAGTCTTTTTTTATTATTATTATTCTTTGTTTGATTTACTTTGACTAATCAATATTTTTTTTTTTTAGTAATTGAGCTTCTTGATTTAGTCTAGGTCTAGGATTTAATGAGTTGCAAGTTTGAGATCTTTGCTCAGGTTTAAAGGTTCATCCAATTTTCTTGGTTTTTTTCCTTTTTTTTAAGCTGGTGGTTTTTTTAATTTTATCATTAGTGATAAGACTTTGTTTCTTTCATTATCTGTTTTCTTCATGATTTTTTTAATTGTTTATTTATTTTGGGTTCCCATATTGTATTTTAGGTTTGTCCATATGTTAGCTTTTTTTTCTTAGTTGGGTTTATGCTGAGTGATATATTTTTTTTAAAACAATTAAAACATGCTTGTGTTATGAAATTACAAGCGTTTTTTTAATTTCACCTGTTCTATTTTTTTAGTCTTTAAAATTTTATTCATATTCATTTTATTGCTATTGTTTTTGTTTAGGGATCATTTTTAATATTTTTTTAACTATTTCATCCACTCGATGATTTTTTTTCTATCAAATTTTATCCACATTCTTTTTATTACAATTTGTTTTTTTTTTTTTTGCAAGTTTTTTTTATAATTGATATTTTTTCAAAGTTTTCATCTTTTAAAAATAAATTGGTTGTGAATTAAGTTTCTTGATTCAACTCATGTCCAAGATTTTACCAGCTATGAATTTTAGAAGTTAGACCAGTTTTAAGAGGTTTTTCATGGTTCACTTTTTTTTTTTCTTTTTCCAAGCTATGTTTTTATTTAACCTTTTTTTAGAGTGTTTTTTTATGGCTTTTTTTTTTATGGGATTATTCTCGGGTTCATGACCAAGGTCATCTGTTTTAAAGCTTAACACGAATTGATTTTATTTTTTTTTGTGTTTTTTTTTTAAATTGATTTATTTCAATATTATTTTTCAATGTTTAATTTATTGAAAATTGATCTTTATATATTTTTTTTTATCAAGTTATCTTCATCATATGTCCATGATCACAAGGTTTTAGGTAATCTGAGTTGACTCTTATTTTTTCCATTTTTTTTTAAATTAATTTTTTTTATTTTTGTTTTTCAATATTAAATTGTTTAATAATTAAATTTTATAATTTTATTTAATTTATTTTGATACATGGTCATATCAAGATTGGATAAAAAAAAAAAAAAAAATTGGTCAGAAAACGGTGAACGGCGGAACACAAATCTAAGTAAAATCTGTAACTTAAAGTTCAAGCATCAAGTAACTTAAATATTAGCTTGAGTTCTAAGCAACAAAAACTAATTTCTTATGTGAGATAACTAATTTGCCTACATGGTAATAATAGCAGTAATTATGATTAATACAAACAAACAATAAAAGTATAGAGCCAGAGGAACGTGATTAAGGAGATACGTACATACTTTCCCAAGAATGTTTTTGTTTTTTTTTAAAACAATTTTAGTGATTTGCTTTGGATAATTACAACTAATTAATTACCAAAACTATGAAAATATACTTAAAATATGTTTGGCTGAAATGTTTCTATTAATTTTTACGTTACAAAAATAATTTTTAAAAAAATTAAATTAAATTAAATTTTTTATTTTAAATTAATATATATTTTAATAATTATAAATAATTTTGATGTGTTGATTTTAAAAATATATAAAAAATATTTTAAATATTTTTAGATAAAAAATATTTTAAAAAATAACCACCCTTTTAAATATAAATAGGATATTGTATATGATGTAATGTGAAGTGTGGTATGATGCGAATAAAATCATTTAATTATTTATTAATAATATATTATGATTTTATTTTAACTAAAAATATAAAGATATAATTTAAATTAAATATTTTATTTAAGAAAATAAAAACTTTCTTTAAGAAACTAAATGAAACGATTTCACTAAAAAAAAACAAAAGAAAAGAGAGATAAGATTATAATCTACTTTCTTGAACTTTAATTTATCGGTTATAATCGTTTGCTTATTCTTGTAGGATACGATGAGTGAAGCTTACGGAGGGAAAAAGGAAGAAAGCAAAGAAAAGGCTCAGAAAAAGCAAACTGCAATCCGCTCTCTTTCTTTCTTTCACTCTTAAAAAAAAACCTGCTTATAACAGACAAGAATTGTAGCACAAAAGCAGAAAAAAGGAAACAAACCAGAAACTCTATGCTGTGCAGTGTCCAAGAGAGATCATAACTTGTTTCAACAAACATCAATTGCTCCTCCGGCTAGATCTCTCGCAACTACTGGTACAACATTCAATGTTTCTTCTTTATACTGAGAATATATATCAAGATCTTGTTTTCTTTTTGTTGTTTTTGAGTTTTTCTAAAGATTGAAGCTGTAAAACTAATAATGCATGTAGATTGGAGGGGAGCCTTGTTTACGTACTGATGAAAGTAAAAGATGATATTCTTGGTGATTGTGCAGTTTTTGTGTTGATTTGCAATTTGGGAAAATAGAATTAAATAATTTGACGAGAAAGGAAAACTTTCGTTTCATTTCCTTGACTCATTTCCTTGAACTTTCCTCCACTTTCTCGGGAAGCAAACAGAAGGGGTGAAGTCATTTTTATTTTTTTTGTTTTTTCTGTTAATAAATAGAAATTAGTGGAGAATCACCTTTGCGTATATGGACTCTGGTCTAGAGGCATCAGCACAGAGTTATTCTTTCTATCTCTGCTCACTACAGAAAAAAGAAAAGAAAGTGACGAGTGACGAGTGCAATTACCAAGATTACCCCCGCCGCTTGTTTGGGACTTGCGTGAGTTTTTGGCACGGAGGGGTACAAAAGTGTTCGTATTATGCAGTAAGACTTGTAGACTTGGAGGTGAAGGAAAGATTCCTTTACTCATCAATGCTCGCACGTCTCCCAAGTATTTAGCACAAATTGAAATTGGATTCCTTTTTTTTCACTGTCGAGAAAGAAAAAAAGCATGTGGTGTGTTGTGATGTCAATTCAATCATACAAATAGCTTTGGATTTAGGAGAAGTGAACATTCGCTATCGATCATGTCACTGTAAAAGCGTTTACGGAATATGGCCGTGTCCCTGTTTTCTTTATAATATCAATCAGTGCATCCATCTCCGTTCATGGATTTAGGGAAAAACTCAATTCATGGATTTTAATTTTCTCTGGGAACTCAATCGAGACAAGGTCCACAGTGAGGGGACTTTTTTGAGTTTTGAATTTCGTCTTAATCGTGTGTAGAGTGTAGTTCATATTTCAGCTGTTGAAAGACCCAAGAAAGGAAAAGAAAACAAATTGTCTGTTTTTTGGGATTTTTGTAAGAATCCTCTTTTTGACTATTATCAAGAAGTCTCCTTTTTAATCAATAGTGCTGGCTGTATTCATAGGCTCTCCATGTGATTTAGACTGATTTTGCAGGAACTGGTCATAGAAGGTTGCCTGCGCAGCACTAATTGACTTTCGAGTCACTGGTGGCTTCAGAAAGGAATTGCACCACAGATCTAGGCTTTTTGTTAGAGAGAACCCAGCAAGACAACAAGGTTTCAACTTGGCTCTTTCTGTTATCACCGAGTCTCTATTTTGCACTGCATTGTAATTGTGCGCACTGATTCCACCTTCAATGGCAGTATATTTGAGCACCTGATTGCATTGCAAAACGACGAATGCATTGAAATCCAGTGAGGTACTATGGTACGTTGATGCTATATGTGATGAAGAGTAGTGCTAGTTTGAAAGTGAAATGGAAAGTGGTGCAGGCATCGCAAATGAGAGGCTTGCCGTGGCACTCAAAGATCCATCATGCTTTGGCCAATTCCGGAATGGTTCCAATCCCTGGATGGCCAGATATGTTTATGGCTTGATCTTTCTGTTTTCCAATCTGCTAGCTTGGGCTGCAAGGGACTATGGCCGTGGTGCCTCAGTGACACTGGAAAGTAAGATTGCGCATTGTTTTTGTTATTCAGCTGCTCATTTGTTAGCTGTATGCTTAAGTTAATTTTTCCCAAGGATTGGCAGAGTTAAAACACCTACCTCCGAATATTTTCTTTTGGTCGCTTGATCTCTCTGGTGTTAAACTGTGGCTGCAGAACTGAAAGTTTGTGCGGGAAAATCTGACTGTTCGGGTGCTGAAGGAGTTCTGCGTGTGAGCTTGGGATGCTTTGTATCCTTCAATTGTAACATTGATTCAAACTGTCTTCTATAGTTGCTTTCTCTAACACCAGAACAATCATACAGAGGAGCTTTATGGTGCTTTCGTACTTTTATCACAAGCCAATTTAAGGGATTCCTTCCGTGAAATAGAGGAATCTTGGAACTAAAATTAATTTTCAAAGCTATACCTTAATCATATTGCAGATATTTTACATAATAATGTTTCTTTCTACTGTTGGTACCTCAAAGTTGCATGGCCGCAGAGATGCATGGCATTCTGGATGGTGGACCGCTAAGATTGCCTTGTGGATTTCCTTGACAATTATCACGTTTTTGGTGCCCTCTGCCTTTTTCCAAATTTATGGTTTGTGCCATTCCGCATTATATATAAAGCCAAATTGCATCTCTCGTTTCCCTTTATCCATTCTAATCCAGTATTTCAATGTTTTGATAATATATATAATCGTACGTTGATGTGATTTTCTTCCTTCCTCTCTTAATTTCGCAGGAGAGATTGCACATTTTGGTGCTGGGTAATTCTCTTTCCTGTTCTCTATCATATTACTGTCAGTTTTTCAGGAAGCTGTAGATGGTTCCTCTGTGTTTTGGCTGCAGAAATCTCTCTAAGATTTTGGTTTACTTTTCACTTTATCGTTTCAGGGTCTTTCTCCTAATTCAGCTAATAAGTGTAATCAGTTTTATTCGATGGCTGAATGATTGTTGTCAATCTGAAAAGAATGCAGCAAGATGGTAAGACTTCTGTAAAGCTAATGCCAATTTAAACTCTTTCTGTGCTTTTCCTAATTGGAACATTTTGTTGATGATCATTGCATGTTGCACAAAACATATTAAGTTTGCAAATAGCCTGTGAACATCATCGCATGCACCCTTTTGTCTCGTGTCTTCCAGCCATAGATTAGATACTGCCAATCAATTAAAAAATTGAAATGAAATAAAATAGAGACAATATCCGATTCATAAAAGCATTTTGAAAATTCTCAGCAAAGATCTACGGATGCTTAAGGTAGGTGAATTTGCTTTCATGGTCTGAGCATTTAGGCGGTCAAAGCCATTGACCCTGTCAGCAAGGAAACTGATGAAAAAACCAAGTGTATTCTTTCTGGCCTTTAGAAAGGTTGCGGAGTTCATAATTCAAAAATAGAATTATAATAATTCCACCAAAGAATACTAGAAAATTTTAAATTGACCAATTTTTAGTGCTTATGCTTCTAAGACAGTAAAATCTGTACAGAATTGCAACTTATTCCTAAGAATACCCAAACCAACTTCACTGCCCAACAGAATCAGACCTTAATCCTTGTATGTCCAAACCAAGTTCATCACAAAAGTATCTATGTATTCCATAGGCTATTGATTAGTATGGACTTTAGAAGGATTTATTTATCACATCTTCATCTCTACAACCTTCTTGGTGATGCTTGTTGATCTGGTCAGCTTGAATCCAGTATATGTCCTGAATAGATTTAGTTAGGCAAGTTGATGCCAGACAATTCCTGGCAAATTATCCTATGAATTTGACAATTGAGTTTTTCTTATCAGTAATTTATCAAGAAATGCGAGTTACCTACTACTTGATAGTTATTTCACCTGTATCAGCTCTAATTTTATGTGATTCGAACTGCAGCCACATCAATGTGATGCTAGTTGCAACTACTTCATATGTAGTATGCATACTTGGGGTCATTCTAATGTACATTTGGTATACACCAGAGCCGTCTTGTTTACTTAACATTTTCTTCATCACCTGGACTTTGGTACTGCTCCAGCTCATGACCAGCGTTTCTCTCCATCCCAAAGTAAAGTCCTACCTGTGCTTGCTTTCAATTGATTGATGCCCTGACATACAGTATAAAGTTACTAATTTCGTCTGGGAACAGGTGAATGCTGGCTTTTTGACTCCAGGGCTCATGGGGCTTTACGTTGTATTCCTCTGCTGGTGTGCCATCAGGAGGTACGCTTCCCTATCTTGTTTACATCTACTGTCTGTAAATTTATGCTACAGATAAATGTTCTTTTAAATTCTCAATCATTTAACGCAACATTGTTGTACAATGGCTACCTGCACTAGTCACTAATTAAAAGCGATCATCAAGGTCGGAGGGCTTTTGTAAATTATTGACTTTACATGACCTGCAGTTCGTAACTTCCAAAAAGCATTAGAATGACAGATAACAATAACACTTGTATACCCCTGCCTTGACAACCTGACGTGAACTTCACCAGAAGCAATTTTTTTTTCCCATAATGCTTTCCATTGCTGAAGCGAAGCTTGAAATGAACTGTTTCTTTCGTTGTTTTTTTTTTTCTTTTATTATAATCGTCGAGTTAAAACAGTAGATTAGTTAATACTAGATTCTTCATTAAATTTGATTTTGTTGCATTTTATGTTTGCAGTGAACCAGCAGGAGAGAGTTGCAACAGGAAGGCAGAAGCTTCAAGAAGAACAGACTGGCTAACCATTATAGTAATCTCAAGATCCTTAAAGTATTTCATTAGTTCTAAACTTAGCAATTTTGACTCAGCTAATGATAGTATATGCTTTTTATATGCCTAAGGAAATTCAAAGCATCCATTATGATCATATTTCCAAAAAGAAAAGAAAACGCTACTGGGACGGGGCTTTCATATTGCCCCTAAAAAGTATATTTGACTTCCATGGATAACCATTGGCCTTAGGTAGTGGACTTGGAAGATCTCTCACTTTCTTAGGGGGAATTATAGTGTCACCCTCTGCTGGAAAGGAGTGGTGAAGGAAACGCTATTTACTTTCTTGATTTGAAAAAAGAAACTAAGAAAATGAATCCCTTTTCCAGGGATGCTATCTCCTGCATGAGCCTATAAAATGGAGGAAAATTGACCTAAAAAAATTAGAACGGTTGAACAGCTGAGCAAACTAATATTTTTGAACCATGAAAGTACTGTTAGTCTTAAAAGCTTTTTGTTGTCAGGATTTCTTGGCATTTTTCTATCTTAATGACAATAGATCTCGTATGTCCACAGAGCTTTATTGTTGCACTGCTTGCTATTGTTATAGCCACATTTTCTACAGGCATTGATTCTCAATGCTTTCAGGTTAGTCCCAAAATCCAATGAAATTTTTATTTTCTATTACCACATCGTTCCACAACTATTGGCTGACAACGGCTGCAGTTCAGGAAGGGGGACACGCAGGATGAGGATGACGTTCCATATGGTTATGGCTTTTTCCACTTTGTTTTTGCCACAGGAGCAATGTATTTTGCGATGCTATTGATTGGCTGGAATACTCATCACATCATTCAGAAGTATGTTGCCTTATCTCAAAAACTTATCCGCCTTTTGTGCATCTTGTCTTCTCATCCATCCTAATGTGGCTGCAGGGTGATTTTCACATCAACTTTCTCTGAACCAAGGAGAAACCACTTAGTATAAGCACCCATTTTCAATTTTTCTTCGATCATTTCAATCAATCTTGAATACAATTTCACTAGTTTTTTTGAGGTCTTTTTAAAATCAGGAAAAAAAAAAATAAATTGCTCTGGGGAAAATTGATGGCGAACGAAAACATTTCGTCCTGTTTATTGAGAATTGGCAAATTCATAGGCGGGATTAAATTAATGTCTCTCACCTTGATCTTGTACAGGTGGACCATTGACGTGGGTTGGACCAGTGCTTGGGTGAGAATAATTAACGAATGGCTCGCAGTTTGTGTTTACTGTAAGTACTTAAATTACAAAAAGAAAAATATTTCTCCATGCATCATTGCTCTTCATTAAAAGATGTATTCTTGGATTATAAAACCAAGAGACCATCAAACTCTTTGCCTGATCTCAAGCCATCATGATCACGAAAAAATAGACGTTATTTATGTTGGAATGAAGAAGAATAGCTCATATAAGATCATTTTGCAGTATGGATGCTGGTGGCTCCAATACTACTGAAGATCAGACGAACAGCAGAACCTGTTTAAGACACACCAAGGCTCTCCAAATCATTTTTCAATTGCTCCTTTCATCTGTTATCCATATGGTAATCACGATTGGAGATAGAAGACATTGTGGTATACTGATCAAGATACCATGCTAGAGCAACGCACAGCACATCTACTGACGGACCTGATTTATTCCTTTTCTTCTTCTTTTTATTGTTGTAACCTGACATTGCAGAAAAGGGAGAGGGAGATTCATATAATTCTGTTTAACTCTTGGGAAAATGATATTTGTGATTTGTGAATATGCTACTGAAGAGCGTATCTTACAAGAACAAGAGTGTAGTTTCCTTCTTGTGCTCGTGAAGTAATCCAGAATCTCGTATAATCAAAGGAAAAAGAAGAAACAGTCCAGTCGCATGGTATGCTTGTTCCCAGTTATAACAAATCTCAAACAACTCTGCTTTTCTAACAAAATCTTGACAGATAAAATATTTCTGTAATCCGAACTTAAAGACGGAAAGAATAGCCTGTAAAATGTGTTTGTGCAGAAGATTGTTTAGAATCATGCCATATAGAATCTCTTTCCTTCCAAACAAAGAACAAATAAGCGCACCAGGCATTTCTAAATACCAGAGAGAGAAGATTTCTTCTGCAAGTTTTGAATAGACCGAAACCAGTTCTTAATCCCAGCTACCGACATGTTTACTGACGTTGTAGTTTTATAAACTCCTGTCCAAAAGAGGATCGATGCTAGTTTGTTCAAGAAAACTAGACATAGATGCAGGGGTCCTTGGAGGTGAGGTCGTGTTGTCGGGTAGTTAAAGAAAAGTAGTTGAGAGAAGCGTGGAGGAAGAGCAGATGATGTAGAGATAGATGAGAGCGCGTGGCTGGTGAGAAGTTAGGGTACAATTAAAGGTGTTGTAATATTGTTCAAAATGGATTTTTAGGGGAGCATGACAACCTAGGAGTCTCATCAAGCACCAAAACAAAAGAAGTGACGTGGAGAGAGAGTGGAATTAGAGAGAAACTCTCAAGTCGCTTAACTGTAAAATTGATCTAAAATAAATAAAATATTAATAGATCTTGAAAATGACACCTAGTCACAAGAATTGAATTATGCAAGTATAAAAGGACACCTAGTCATAATAATTAAGCGTATTTGTTTGCTAATATCATGAAAATTACTAATGTAATGTGTTTTTTTTTAAAAAAATTTATTTTTAATATCAATAAATTAAAATTATTTAAAAATATATTAATTTAATATTTTTTTAAATCAAACATACTTTTAAAATATTCTTAAATATAATTACAAGTGAAAATATAAACAGCCTAGTAACTTATGAAGGATGTGTTTGATGTCATATGTCCAAAAAAACACATAACTCCACTCTTGGAAATATATAAAAAAATGTTAAGGTCACTCTGAATCAACGTTAATGGCTCTATTCCAAACCATCAAAATGTACATGAGTCTTGTTTCATGATGACACTTAGTTTTTTCATTCAGAAAAAAAAAGTTTGATATTAAAAGAGATGAAATACTATATATATATATATATATATATATATATATATAGTATTTTATTTGTTAAGGAAACATGAGACAAAAAGAGTAGAAGAGTAAGGTTTTTTTAAAATATAATTTAATTAATTTTTGAATTAATAATAAATTAAATTATTTAATTATATTTAATTAAAATTATAATTTATATTTGGGCAAACATATTAGAAATCTAATGGATCACACACATTAAAAACTATTAGTTAAAAATTAAATTGAAAACTATTAGTTAAAAATTAAATTGAGATGATTTAATTATATATGACTTGATTAAAATATATTTTAAAAATTAAAGACTAAAATATAACCAATATAGGGATTATATTTATAGACCTAGAAAAATTAAGCAAAGATTTTAATGAGTTAATTTCTAAAATTATCCTAAATTAATATATAAATATTATTCAGGTGGCAAATTGATATTTTACCAATATGTAATGTTTTTCAGATTTTTTATAAATAGTAAGTTATGCCTTTTATTTTTTCAAAGTTGTTTGTTAGACACAAAAGTTATGTAAACACAAAATTAGAACTAACTCTCTGGACATAAAAATCACTCTCTTATAAATAGAAATTTATGAGATTTTTTATTAATAATTTATGTGAATTATCATTGAAGAGTAAAAAATTATACAACTTCTTATTTATAACAACTCAGCCTTTAAAAAGTTTTACAAAACAAAAAAAAAAATTAGATTTTTAAATAACAAACTTTTAAACAATTTTAGATTTATCAAATAAAATCATAAAAAATCCTAAATGATATTTTTATTACTTTGTATATTCTAAACCTAACAAAAACTTTATAAAATCATTTCAAATGAAAATACTAGAAATTGATTTCATGAAGTTCCATCAGCACCGGATACATATAAAACGTAAGTTTTGGAGTGCAGACACGAATCTCAATAATAATTTGATTACTTTATTAATATTGGATTTATTTGAAAAACAACCTATACACATTGAACAAAATCAGGGAACTACCAGGTCAAAGACGGCGCCGGATAAGGATCAATAGAAGTTTTGAACTATTACAGTGAACGTTGAGCTGGTGCCAAACTAGCTTTTGATAGCAAGCAGCTACAACAAAACGTTTTTTGCTCATCATGACACGTGACTAGGTTGTCCTTACTCTGGAAACCACTTATCTGTGTTTGGTATTTTGTTTACACAGCTTATTTTTCTAATATGCATTTAATTAAATATAGATGATGTTTTTTTAAAAAAAATATATAATTTTAACATAATCATACCAAAATCATAAAAAAAAAAAAAAAAACACTTAACAACAAATCAAATTTAATAGCTTTTCGAGTCAAATATATGCAAAATCACTTGTGTTACCTAATACACAACTGTGTTTATTTTTACAATTTAATAAAAAATATTATTTTAATACTTTAAAAAAATAAAATATTCCTTCTACATCCTTTCGTCTAAACTTCTGCTTCCACTTTTTGGTTGAAAAGCATGCTTCTCGGCTTGTTTTTCAAATCAAGAAGACAATAGTAGGTTAGACCTGGGGCCTTGTGACAAAAAAGTGTTCTGCAAGTTTTGCGGCGAAATTATCCTCAATATAATATATATTTTTTTATTTTTTAAAATTTATTTTTAATATCAATATATCAAAACAATTTAAAAACATAAAAAAATAAATTAAAAAAATAAATTTTAATTCTTTAAAAACACACTTTTAAAACACAAAATCAGAACTTAAACATGCTCTAAAATAGGGTACAAGGACGAAAGCCAAAACCCAACGGTATCTTGCAGAGAAACCATCTCAATATTCCAAAAATATATGTGCACACAAACTGTACTGTAATGATCATTTCATAAACTTCAGCAGACTCAACAAAAAGCTCATCGGAATGAGGAAGAGATTACAAAACCATACACTGAAAAAATGATACAACCTGAAGAAACGGCAGACAGCACTCGGAGAACCCCATGAACAATGCAAAATATCTATAAACACTACAGCAGCATGAAAGTTAAACTTAGATCCCCATGCTGGTGTAAACACTTTTAATTATAGTTGCTCTCTCTCTCTCTCTCTCTCCATCCCTCCCTCTCTCTAAACTAAGCTTCTCTGACAATTGATCAGATGAACAGTGGGCACTCTTTAATTTGGCTGGATCAATAGAAAGTACATTATATCAAACCAGAACTAAGTTCCACCCAGCGGCATGGCGTGAGGCATCAAGTAGATGCTTCCCTAAACTTGGGTATAGCAGGAATAAACCTTTTACTTTCATCCAAAAGGATTTCCTCCAACAGAAGAGAAAGGCTGTGGGGCTGGAGGGGCAGAGAATCTACCAGCCACCTGTTGATCCATATTCACGGCACCAAAAGCAGCACCATCACCGCCAAAGCCACCTCCTACTTGATGCCTGTACCCAAAAAATAGAAAAGAAAAGAGAATTAGAAACCTCGATAAGTGGAAGGTCTAAAATGGTAATCAAAGCTGCCAATACTTACCACGGATAATTCTAAACTTCAGACAAGAAACTAAACCTTGCAGAGGTGGAATATTTAATATTTAGGAATGAATACTAATTTAAAGCTCTACCAACTGTAATTGATCCAGTTCAACCAACCATTCAACGAGAAAATCACTAACCCTTGTTGGTAAATGAACATTTACTTAAGTGGATTGTGAAACTACAGTTCTCTAGAAATAAATTATCTTCCTCACACGTTGATGCGAGACCCTCATGTGATCACTACATGACTGTGAGAGAGGGAGCCCCACGGTATTGTAAAATCACACGCTTTGTGTAATAAAACTAGTAACTGAGGTAAACAGAAAAATTCAAAACCAAAAGGCATAACATAAACACAGCCGGTTACAAAAATAATAATTATGAATGACTGTATAAAATTCAAAAAGTAGGGATGACATTCGGGAGATAATATTCAGACATAAAATACACCAAGAAAAATAACTTACCCTGCAAACGGCATACTACTCGGTGCTTGTTGAGCCACATATGCCCCTGAGATTTTCAAATTACTCAGCACAAAATAAACAACCAAGCAGAGGGGAGAGAGAAAGAACAGGAATTGAATTATATACTTGGATGTATAGATGAAGAATAAGGTGGTGCCTGGGAAGGCAATGCTGGTGGATAAGGAGATGACTGGGGTGACATCCATACTGGTGAGGGAGTACCAAGACTGGAAGCATGTTGTAAGCCTGAAGAATGTGGCATATTTGGTAGAGCAGCATGCAAAGGCGTCATTGAAGGAAACTACATCACAGGGACCACATATCATCGAAGTGGCAAAACAGATTGATATCCAATCATTTTCAACTCACAATTTCATCCCCTATTCTGTTATTGATAAAATAGAGGCCAAAAGAAGCACAATTTCATACATGCATTTACTGAAAACATTATAGCATCATTTTTACAGCAGAGTAATTCAATCAAATAAGACCAAAGGATATGCACATATTGAATTTTAAAATGAAATGAAGTAAAATCACATACATGTTGGGCTTGAACTGGTTCACTGAGATCAAAAGGGTTTGCTGACTTAGGTGGCTGGAGAAAAGTTGGGATAGACTGTAGTTAACAGAAATACAACTATGATTAATTTGTCCAGGAGTTACGTACAAAAAACTGTAAAACATGAAAAAGATTGACTCATCATATTTGGGTTAATAAGCATACCGCTGGAACACTATTATATTGAGCAGTGAAACCCATACCACGAGCTGGACCAGATGGCCACCCTGGAATCGCTGCAGGATAAGGTGAATATGTTGCAGCAAAAAGATCCTGTACATAAATTCAACATTCATTGAAGAAGCAATATGTAACCATAAAAACTATTAGAATATTCAATGAAACCTCATAAAATAATGAAACGAGATTGAACAGAAAAATGCAATTACCACAGGCAGTTCTCTTCTACCAGTTGGTTTAACTTCCACAGCTGATGGTTGTGATAGACCAGCAGACATTACTCCTGATGAAGGATTTAAGACAATTGGAGGAGTTCCTGCATACGGTGTCGTCAAAGACACTTGCACATTTGAGGCAGGAGACACATTCCAGATCTGCCAAAAAAATCCAGCAGGTGATGACAATTAAATAAACATGCAATAATATCTGACAACATACAGCACAAAAACCACACTAGCAAGCCCACCTGATTCCCTGAAGTTAATGGTGGGGTAAATTGTTGAGTAGTAGAATGACCAGTAGAAACAGGGAATAAAGAAGGTTGCTGATGCTGCACACTAGGCCACTGCCCTGCTTCTGTAACACTGGTAAATGAATTACCACCATTGACAGGCATAGCAGGTGCCAATCCTGGGGCAGTTGCTGAAACACCACCAGCATGTAATATTGACAAGTTATTAACTGGTGTGGCTGCAGGAGCAACAGAATTGAAGGGCAACATCGATGTGTTCCCTGCAGATGCAAAAAGGGAAGCATTTGTTGGATTGCCCACAGCTGCTGTTGCAGGAGCACCAGCACCACTGTGTAATCCCAATATATGACCAGGTCCAGGTACTGGAACTGAGAGTTGTGAGAGAACAGATTCCAGTGGATTTGCTTTTGGAACCTGAGATGCTTTATTCTCAGGGGCAAAATCAAAAGAAGCCCAATTGTTGTCATTGGTAGCACTTGGAGAATGCGCAATTGATTGAGGAATTGTAGCTTGTTGTGCTTGAGGAATTGAGGCGGCAGCAGGAGGTTCAGGATCAGCATCAAAATCAATTAAGCTTACAGTATTCTCCACTTTTACTTCTGTTGGATTCCCAGTAGCAGATCCCAAGCTACTGGAAGATGCAGTTCGCTGCAATTAAAAGTAACAATGCTCAAACACTGTTTCTTATTCTTTTTCCCTTAACAGTTTCTGTTGTTTCCACCCAGAATTTTTTTTTTTAATAAAATAACCAAAGACATCCAGAATGTAACAGATAATGAAAGCAAAGATCAGAGCTAAGCAGGTGAATACAGAGGATGTGAAATATCTGTTTAAAGATTATCTCTCTCTTCTGAATTTGAGAGAGAGAGAGCATGCAGATAATTTCTAAGTAAAACTAAACTACTTTAAAAAAGCAACAAGTGACAAGGAAAAGCGAATAATGGAAGAAAGGCAACCGACCATTTTTTCACAGAGAATGATAAGTCAATCCAACCACAAAGTGAAACAAACAGTAATCAGTAGACTAGGTTTCCTTCCTTCAACATTATGACTAACTATAGCCCAACCAGCATACAATTAAATTAAATTGGGTTTCTGGAATTTAACCCTGCAACTGAAGCTGACAAACAAACTCCAACTAATGGAAAATAGGTTCACAGGCTCTTGTTTAAATTTTATCAAGACCAAAACTCAACATGCAAAATAACTTCTTGGAATGAAACATAAGATCTGGAAGAGGGAAAGGCACTAAATGCACAAGATTTGTCTGGCAAAAACATAGATGTAATAATTCTTAGGATCATGGACATCTAAGAAACGATAGATTGCAGAGCGAGTTAGAAGTGGACAAAAGAAGCAGAAACAAGAATGGAAATTTGAAAACACAGCTTTATGGAACAGAGCTTTACCTGCGTAGGAGCAGAGACATCAACAGGCCTTGAAACAACGGATTTAGGAGGTTCACTTATACGAAGAGGCACTACATTATCTCCCAAAATCTCTCTGACAGGACGTACCATAGGGGGGCTGGAAGTGTCCTCTTTTGGCCGCTCAGGTGACCTGCCTTCCAGTTTCGGATCTCCATCAGATATCCTTCGGTCTTCCACTTTCCTGCCATTTCCAAATCTATCCTCTCGACGCCAATCATTGATCATTTCTGGACGAGCGGGACTTCTTTTGTAATCATTATACTGTCGACTTTCTTGATCATATCCAGGACTTCTTCTTTCATCATAACTATATCTTGAATATTTATCATCACTTCTTCCGCCAGGACTAGACCTTTCATTGTAACGATGTTCATGTGTATCTTCATATGGTGGACTTCTAGACCCTCCTTGATATGCATCAATTTTCCTATTCTCAGAGAAGTCTTCTTTGTTATCCTTCATGACATCCAAGGAGAAGAGGTTTTAATAGGAGATCCAACAAAAGCCAAAACATATTTATTGCCATAAAGGACATGCACACGCACATGGACACTGACACACACACACACACATATATATAAGCTCCCTTCTATAAATACTCGAATACTTGTTGATGCAAGTGATAGTATCAAGAAAAATCAAAACTAGGGAGAAAGAGAGGGCATCTTACCATCTTCATACTTGGAGGCTTGCCATAGTTCCTCTCACCTGTATATCTTCTATCCACATAAACATGTTTTATAAAGTCTCGAAGTCTCTCAACATTACTGGCAGCAAAAGAGCAAATCAGAACTGCGATGATTTTTAAGATGTGAGACACAAAAATAAGCAAGTATAACCTGCTGTCAGGGGCAGACTGGCGTTGTGAATCCCATTCTTTAAAATAAATATCCCTTGCACGCTGAGAAAATAAAATGAGACAGAAAACAGTCAAGACAAGCAAAGTGAAACTCTAAGATTTGGGGGGGGGGGAGGTGTATTTTACCTTGTTTCCTCCTTCTTGAAGAGCAGCAACTTCTTGTGAGGTGAATTTGGCCATTGATACTGATTTTACTCGATGTGTAAACTCCCGGCTACAGATGGAATGGCAAGTTAGTACAAGCAACTTGATCTCTCTCACTCTCACAGAGCCCTCTCCCCAAAACTACCCGCAACATTATGCATCTCAACAAATACTAAGAAATACACATGAACACCCAACAGAAAGCAAGCAGCTGCAAAGAAATTGGATAGCAATGTATAGCAAAGCATATTCATACTCACTGTATTCCACTACAGGTGGTGCAAACAAATGTCCAGAAGTTTGTGCAAACATACTGAGGTCCCTGCTCAATGGGAAAATATATATCAGCACTTTTGTAAGGAAAAAAATGCCAGTTTTCCCCAAAAGGAAGAATTGTAACGGATATACACTACAAATCTTATGACACCATTATTCCAACCACCATAAGAACATTTTTATATCAATGTTGTCACAAATAGGAAGAATAAAACAATTCACTTTCCTATATTTGCTACAGAGCTACAATCTTCTTCTCATGAGCAAGCATCTAACATGAGATGAATTAAACAATTTCTTTCTTGATTGCAAATCCATGAAATATAATAACAGCAAACTTGTGGTGCAATAACAAAACTGTTTTAATCACACCATATTAAGCAATGCTCAAGATTGACAATAAAGAATAAAAACAAGCAATGCACTGCAAAGTCACAAATTGTATGATCATTCAATAATAAAAACAAGAAATGCATTGAAAAGTCACAATTAGTGTGACCATCCAATCTCAACCTTCATGCATGAATGAGGATCATACATATGCGTGACAAAAGAATGAGTATAGTTAAAAGTCACATAGTTGAATCTGTTTCTGGCATTTTTCTGGTTAAAGATTGTCTTACTTTTCATATCACCATAGTTTTTTTCTTTTTTCTTTGAGTCAGGGTATTGCTATAGGAAAATTTTTGTTATGATGTAGAAATCAGTTTCCTAAAGCATCAGAAATGTTTTTATGGTAATGATTGGATCTCTAGTCCAGAGTTCATGTAATTTTCAAATTACAACATAAATTATGGATCATTTGGGACAGAGCACCAATACCCATGTCAACCATACAAGTCAATTCGGGTAAAAACCAAACTAACATCACTTGGATCATCTACTGGAATTCTTTATAATCGTAATGGAAAAGCACACATGTATGTATCTAAAATATCTAGGAAACCATGCAAAAATGTTATGTTTGGACATTTTACATTCAATTGACAGATTTTTCCAACACTTATGTGAGCTGTGTTTTATTCAATTAACATGTCTTTAGATCTGCCAGCAGGAGTAGATATTCCTAAATCCTAACACTAGATTAATGAAGAAATTACCAAATCTTCATTTGTTTTTCTCCTTTTATATAATATAGGGGAGCAATAAAATTTATCGAAGTCAAACTCACTAACAGTTGGGTTCCCTTAAGCATTCTTTGGTAAATATGGATCTGAAAAGAGCTTATATTAAGGAGCATACAATATTTCTCAAGCCCACCATCACAACCACTTGCTACCAATTCCGTTAACTCATTTTACTTATTCAGAACCAACATTGCAAGCATTTGTTTCTTCTTCTTCTTATGCCTTACAAGTTCCCCACATACAGCTTTACCAAAGCATTACCTTAAGCCTTACTTTAAGATTATTTCAACAAACAATGTTAAAAAAATATAGCAAAATTAAACTCGCTAAGACCAACTCAGCCGCACCATTCCATTTCTCAAAGAACAACACTAGGCAAAAGTAATGCTAATAATTTCAAAAAGAAAGAAAGGGAAGTAGCAGTAAGAAAGAGTACCAGACTGTTACAGTTGATACATCTGCGATTCTCTGTATGTTTGAGAAGTCCACGAATTATGCGCTCATTTTTTTCATCCTCTTTTAGTCGATTCGCCATTTCTAACACCAGATTTCAAGAAACGTTCAATTAATAGCAAACTTCATTAACTAAACACTGAAATTTTGTACGGAATATCAACAATAAATCCAATCAAAACAATTTCTTTTCAATTTTACGTTGATGCAAAGCAGAGAAGACTAACAATAAATCAAAATATTTTTTAATTTCAGTTACTAAGCAAGCAAAGAAAACGTCCATGAAACGACACAGTAAGGCATCTAAAAACGACGGATCTGAAGGAAAGAAAGCTAGCAACACAAAAATGAATTGCTGCAGCAACAGTTCACAATTCGAAAAAAAAAGAAAGAGTAACGGACCTGGAATTGGGTAGAGGTAAGTGTAGTTGCAGAAAGTTGATTATACTTAGAGATCCAAAGCAAGCTTCCACTGACCTTAATTGGATGAATAACAGAGAGAGAGAAGCAGCAGATCCTTTTCAGGGAAATAACTATAGGTTCGTGCTTTGGACAGCTAAGAAAGTCTGCTTTTTTCCCAAATAAAATTAAAATGCTGCAGACTAGTAAGAGAGAGAAAAAAGGGGGGTTGTGTAAGAAACTGTAAATAAGTGTAATTGGATAGTTTTATTTTGGTCCCTGTAAATTCCCCTATATTTCAATTCTACTCTTATATTTCGAGATTCTCTAACTGTTTCGTAAGAACCCAATGATAACCTAACATCAAATAATCTATTTTTATAATTTGGATTTATTTTTAATTCTTGAAGTTATTCTTGATATATTCACTGGTCTTAGTTTTGCTTTTATATGTCTTGTTGATTATCATGTATAAATAAATGTATTAAAATAACTTAATTATTAAAAGAGAAAAACAAATAGGATAATATTGGGAAATGTTAAATTACGAGAGGAGAAGTGTAACATTGGTGAGTCGAAAAGGACCATAATGTAGCTTGCTGTTTTACCTTGCAGCGAATTACAAGTGGACACAAGAGATGGATGCGAACACGCTCTTGCCTTCTTGACGGCGTTTAAGAATCGCTGTCTTGTTGGTTCAAACGGTCTAAGCCTCGGGTCATACATGGCGACTGGTTAATAGCTGTAAGTCGTTAACGATTGCTGATTGCTTTTGGCAAAATTACGTCAATCGTAACCCCGGACTTACAGCAGTAGAAGACCTTTCTAATGTGTCAAACTATATTTATTAAACCCAAACTGGCTTGATGGGTTGATTTTAAATCCAAACTGACTTAACACAGTTCATTTAGGATTTGTGATCAATTTGATAGCTAGACCGGTTTGGATAAAGTAAAAGACCGGGATGAATAAAAATCTAACAAAACTTAGTTAACCCATGACTCGTAATCTGAGTGACCCAGCAAAAACTGGTTGAGACCTTTTTTTTTCAAATATGTTTTTTTCTCTTAGCTAGAGATTTTTTTTATTATTATTATTTTGTAGTTGGTTATTAACCATTTTCAAAGTGCACTATATAAATACTAGACGAATATTTTATTTTTTTTAATGTGAGATTTGAAACCTTTTAGTATAAATACTCTATATTCATAAGAAAAAAAATTATTTTTTTAATGTGGGATTTGAAATCCTTTAGTATATATATTATATATTCACAAGAAAAAAAATTATGTTTTTTTAATGTGGAATAAAAAACTTTTTTGGTTTAAATAATTCAGTTTAAAAGGATAATATACTAACATAGTATTTTTTTCAATGTGGAATTAAAAAAATTTTGAAATAATTTTTTAAAATTTATTATTTATAACACGTAATATTTATATAAATTGTTTCTTAATTTTTTCATATAAAATATAAAAATTTCAAAAACAATTTTAATTTTTCCAAGCTAACCCGGATCTACCGTGTAACCCGGCACCTGGTTCCTTGATAGGGTCAACCCCTAGGTCAATTATGATAACTATGGGTCAAAGTGATGTTTGAAATTGTATAAACATGCTTTTATGAAAATTTCATATTTTTTTATTTAAAATAAAATTATTTTATATTTTTATATTTTGTTAATGTATTGATATCAAAAATATTTTTTAAAAATAAAAAAAATATTTTAATATATTTTTAAGTAAAAAATATTTTAAAAAAAAATCATTATTATTTTTAAACACATTCTGAAAACTTAATATCGTGTTGCACAATTAAATTTATTATGGATGTGTTTGGAAGCTTTTCTGCTTTTGTCTTTTTATGCTTTTTAAAGTATATTTTTTTACTTAGTCTTTGCCTAATTTAAAGTCAGAAATATATTTATCACGGTTCTTAAATGTTTTTCAAATAAAAAATGATTGAAAGTTTTTTTTTAGTCTAAAAAATCGGAAACCTACCTTTTGGCCACTTGAGGTGGTCATTGTTGAAACCATATTGTTTTTTTTTTTTTTTTTTTTTTTTTTTTTTTTTTTTTTTATAAAGTTGACAATATGACTAGTTGTTCGCCCACCTTTAAAAAAAATGGACCTGATCACCAGACACACAAGCCTACCCTTGCTAGTCCATGCATACTTGCCTATATTTTGGGAGCCCAAAGCTGGCTTACTATGCCCAACCTTCTAGGCGTTTTTTTAAAGCTTTTATTTGTTTTTAATTTTGCTTGATTTTTTTAAATAGCTAATTTTTCATAGTGGGATTATAATAATTTTTTATGATATTTGTAAGCACTCTTTTTATCATTCCTTTCATGATTTTTATTTTTTTTTCTTAAGCTTAATCAAAATTAATTATAACTTAATAAATATTTTTATATTTGATATAATAATTATATTTTTAATGTTTGGATCGTGAATATTCTATAAAAATAAAGTTCAGGTCATCGAAATTTTTTTTGTTGAATTTCTTACACTTATTGCTAAATGAATTATGTTTTTTGTAATTTCTTAAAAAAACAGGGAATATTTCATGAATCATAAAAGAAGGTTTTGAAAAAAACAATTCCTCTATTACTTTATTCATGATCTTTCGTCTAAATATTTTTTATAATATAAAATTAGTTTTAAAATAGATTCAAAAAGTTTCCTCTATTACTTTTTTATTATGGTGAATTGATTTATTTTTTAAAGATGCATGTTAGTTATATAATGGGGTTTTTATCTAAATGGAAACCTTTTTTTATCTTTATTTAAAATTACCTAGAGGTTTTTTTTTTACTCTAATTGCTTATAATTTTTATCTGATTAATAACCCATAAAAAAATTGGAAAAGAATATGTTGATAGAAAAGTAAGAGATTATACTAGAAAAGTTTTTATCAATAGAGTTGAAATAATTACCTTTTTTCATAAGAAACATTCTATTGTTGTATAATTTAATGAAAAAAATTTGAAAGAGCTTTCTCCATGACGTGATTAGATATATTAATATTTATATTTGTCTAAATTTATTGACTTAATCTTTAGTTAGCCTTAGAGTTTTTTTACATTTGTTTTACATATAATTCTCTATTTATTTTATTAAATCCATTCATCATCCTTTTACATTTGTAAAACATTGTGCTAATATCTTTTTTTTTTTTTTTGTGTTTACAAAAAATCTTGAGTTTGACTCCAGGCGGAGTGTAGACATATGACTAGTTTATTCTAATTCCATTCAATTTTTTATTAAATAAAGTGCATTACTAAAAATAAAATATAATTTTTGGTTGAAAAAAAATAGATTAATAAGACAAAGAATAATTATACTAGAAAATTATTTTATTTTGATAGAATTTAAATTATTAATTTTCTTATGAAAAATTATAGATATATAATAAAATAAAAAATGTGAATAGTTCATGGTGACATGAGATCAACATATCCTGATCTGTATTTATTTCTCATCTTTTCAATTTAGTCTTTGATATTCATCAACATTTATTTCTAATATTTATTTGTGTGTATAATTCTTGAGTCATATAGATATGTAATTGATAAGCCATGTTATCTATCTAATTTAATTTATTTGGATTTTTTGAGTTACTCGATGTCATAAATTAAATAAGATCCTACCCACTAGAAGATCTAAATGAGATTAATAACGAGGGCTATTAATATGTATGAAAAATAGTGGGAGATCAAATATGATTAAAAAAACTTATTTAAATTTGGTTATAAATATTTATGCATAAAACTAATACTTTATATCTTAATATGAATAATAAATAGTAATATATATAGCATGTTCATCGTCATCAATATAACATTGATATAGCCAGCGTATTACTTCAAATTTAAAAAAAATATAAGAATAAAAATTCCTATACTATAATTATACATATGAAAGAGTTGTTTGATGTGACTAGTAGCACTGAAAGATATGATACCATTAAAAAAAAATGATAAAAGCTTTTCTTATAAACATGTATGTTTTATTTATAATTGTAAATTATATTTCAACTTCATATGATGGTGGTTTAGGTATTGTATACCAAATCTGGTTTTGATATCTACAAGAATATGTAAGAATTAAAGTGAAATATAAGATTGAATAAAGATAAAATGGATCTATAAGTTGATAATGGAGCAAAAGTTATTTTATTAGCTATAAGAACTTATTATTTAACTTCTCCTAGTGAGTTGACACTAGAACTCCATAATTTTAATTATGTTTTAGGACTTTATTGAAATACTTTATCTATTTTTATTTAATTTTGAATGGATTTAAATTTATTATTAATGAAAAATGTTTTTCTTTTTATAATAATAATATTTATTATGGATTTGATATTTATATAAATGATTTGTATATATTTGATATAGAAATGCTTATGTTCAATAAAAATAGTAAGAGAAATAAGTTAGATAATCAATATTCATTATATTTATGGAATTGTTAATTAGATCATATAAATCAAATAAAAATCACTAAGTTATGTGAAGAAGGATATTTTGATCCTTCTAATCATGCATCATACAAATTTTGTGAAGTTTGTTTATTGGAGAAGATGATAAAAAAACCTCTTTACTAGAAAAAGTAAAAGAATAAATGAATTGTGTTAAGTTTAAAGCATATAAGTATACGTAGAACATTGATGATTCACACACACTCACACATCTAAAAAAAGTAAGATTCACTCATAATGAACACCTTCTAAAACACTATAACATAATGAACTATCTAAAAATAGAAATCACATCATGTTGGATATGGTATAAGTCCATAATAACCTATGTAGATCTTCCACTGTTTTTCTCTAGAGCTATGCCTTACAAACTATTACTTATCTTTTAAATAATTTTTTTTTTAAAAAAATATTATTGATAAAATTCAATATGAGATATGAAAATATATGCGATTAAACTTATCATACTTAGAGACATGAAGATGTAATGCTTATGTGTTGCATATAGATGTGGTCATATAAATAAAAATTTGAAGGATATCTAAAAGAAACTGTTGAATAATATTTATACCATCTTATTAAGTAAAAGGTGCTTGTCTAGAAATGATATTTCTAAAGAAAAAAATTGTTCTTGAAATTGTAAGGAAAATAAATTTTTAAAAAAGTTTAAGAACTATAAACTAATATCCAAATGGAATCCGAGCTCAAAGTTATAATATCGGATGCTTAGTCCAAAGGTCAAGAAACATAACAACATCTTAAATATAGTAGAACACATCAAACACCAATGAGATATACACTCTTATGGAAGTTGGAAATTACAAGTAAGGAATTATAAGCAATATGAATGTATGTTAGTTGATAGGATCAAAAGATTGATGTTTTATTTCAAGTGCAGGATTGTTGAAGTAATAAATAACCCGGCAAGATCAGGTTCGAACCACAGAGAGGTGAGCTATATAAAATTATAAACAACAAATGAAAAGGAGTTGAAAAGAACTTTTGAGATGTGATATTGATGTGAGTATTAATAAAAGATAAAAGAAATTATCAAGTTTAGAGGATCCACTAATAGTATTAGAAATAAGTATAATATAAACTCTTTTTATTAATCAATTGGAAACCGCATACAAAGGAGGTTCCAATATGATGATTTATCCTTAATAGTTTATTATAAATTTTTAACATGATCATATTAATTATCTTATTATAGTAAGATAATTAAAAGTTTGGTGTTACTTAAATAAGATAATTAATAAGATCATGTTAAAAATTTATATTGAAATATTATAGATAAATCATCCGATTGAAACCTCCCTTATGTGTGGTTTCCAGTTGATTAATAAAAAGAGTTTATACCGTACTTATTTTTAATACTGTTAATGGATCCTCTAACCTTGACATTTTTTTTTTCATCATTGTTGAATCCTCACATTAATCTTACATCTCAAAGTCCTCTTTAACTTATTATTATTATTATAGTTAACCTCCATGTGGTCTGACCCCGGTCTTACCGAGTTATTTATTACTTCGACACTCCTGCACTTGGAAGAAGATATCAATCTTTTGGTCTTGTTAGCTGGATCTAGCCCAACTGGTCCAGCTTGGTCACAAGCCCAAACTAGTGACTCGATTAAGCAACAGGCACGCGTGAGCTAACTCACGCATACATTGCACAGTGCGAAGGTAATAATAATTACCTTCACATTGTTTTGAGAAGTTTAAAAATGCAAAATAGGGCAAGATAAAGAATTACCTGAGTATGTTGCTAGAGACCAAGACATGAGGTGACGGTCCCTTGGCCGATTGGTTCTTCCCCCTCTCTATTTCTATCCTTCATTCGTTGTTTTTTCTTTTCCTTTCTCTTTAGTCTCTCCTTGTTTATAGGGTTTTTTTTTATGTTTCTTTCGGCCTCCTCCTTTAGTTTTATCTCCCCTGGCTTTTATAGAGCCACATCTTCAGTTCTTATCCTTATCTTTCTAGGGATGGCGATGAAAATCATTACGATTCTTTCACTCCATGTTCAGGTGGAATGGAAACACCAACAATTCTGCCATTGTTGGACTGTTGGTGGTGCTTATCCTTGCGTCAGGGGAGGGTTGTGAGGATGAGGGATACCAAACTATATTCTATAGGTTTTGTAGGTAGACAATGCGGCCTTGAATTCAACTTGGGTTTGGCAGGATTGATCTCTCTAGCCGAAGCCATTTTCAGTGGCATCATCGAACAGACTTTCTCTGCTTCCAGTATTTAGAATGATGTTGTTTTAGGCTGGGACAATCATCCTTTAATTTACCCTTTTAAAGTATCAGCGCCTATTTAATTTGGTCCCTGTAATTTAATTTCTTGCAATTTGGACCAAAATTAACCCTAAGCTTTGACATCTCTTCAATCAAATCCTTGATTTCATTAATTAAACTAATTCAAAGCTCAATTAAGTCCCCAAACTTATTAATTCTTCAATTAAACTCCTGATATCATTAATTAAACCAAATCAAAATTTAATTGAGTCCCCAGACTTGTCAATTCTTTCAATTAAGCTCATAATTTCATTAATTAAACTAATTTAAAGTTTAATTAAGTCCCCAATTTTATCAGATCTTCCTTTTCCTACCAAAATTGGCTCTAAAACTTACAATTTCACCCTGATTAAATCTTTAAGACTTTCAATTTGTGTTGTCTTGACCCAAACCTCAATTTTCTCCATTCGTTTTTTTTTTTTTTTTAGTTTGTCAAAAATTGGGTTATAACAATGTTTGTATTGGAGTTTTTAAACCTGACCTAGTGGTTGATCCGGCCCAGGTCACGAGTTTTGCCTGAGTCACCGGGTTTTGTTCGAATCACCAGGTCACCCGGGTCAACCCTGATTTTTTTTTGTTATAAATCAAAACGATGTCATTTTGGTTAAAAAATAAATAAATAGCCAATGGGTTGCAACCGGGTTTTGCGGGGTCAACCCGTTAGGTCAGCCAAGTTACTCGAGTTTTGACTTTCCTTATTTTTCTTAAGCCCGACCCTGTTCTAGCCCCGAGTTGCGAGTTAACCCCTCAGGCATGTTTATGTAAGACCAGGAAAACACATTGATATATTACTTTAGTAGCTCAATTAAATTACTTTTCTTTTATACTAAAATTATGGTTCCAACTTTTAATCAAAATTGTCAATTCCGTTATGTTCCAACTGGAATGGCCGGAACATCTCATACCAGTTCAATAAATGGAACAAAATGAAATAATTTTCACCTCGTTTAAAATCTCAGCTTGTTAGGAAAATCCAGACAAATTCTGGATGGAACGTTCCATTCTTATTCCATATGTTCCGTTTAAGTTTTAAGGTTATTTAAAATAAAAAAAGCCACTAAATCAAAATTGAACCCGGTTCAATTTCATTAACTAAACCACCCACGTATAAAAGCTCTTTTTCTCTAAAGTTTGAACTAAAAACCAATCCCTAATTTCTCTTCCTCGCACAGTCTCATCTCAAGTTCCCAACCAAAACAATTACAATTGAGATCTTGTCTTTCATAACCCCCCCTCTAATCTTCTCTCTTCTCTCTTCTCTCTTGTTGTCTTGCATGTTGCACTGCTGCAACATCACCTTCCACTTTCCATCTCTAGCTTTTGTCTATTCTTTATAAGGTACAATCTTGGAACTTTGATTTAGTAATTTAAGCTTTCTTAAGGAGGTGTGTGCAAGAATTGATTTAGAGTGGTATTTCAGTGCATGAGGATTTTCTATATATGAATTGGAGAATTTTTTGGTTTTGAGGTCTCAATGTATAATATTTTTAATAGTTTTTCCACCTAGGCTAATGATGTTCATCTTAGAGTTAAAAGAAGTTCTTAGATGCAGTGTATTTTGATCATGGATCGAAGTACGAAATTAAAATGACTTCTGTTACATAGCTATCTGGAACCATTTTTCTAGATGCATTAAACTTTTCAGTATCTTTATTTTAGCATCTTAGAAGTTCAACAATATTAAACTTTTTGCATAGACCATAAATACTCAGATCTTTAAGGTACAAGTGGTTTTAATTCAATTTGAAAAATCTTTGCTTATAATTTCGTTTCTTTATGTAGTCTTTGATTGGAACTTGAGCATATCTATAGAAATTATGTCACTATATATTCATCATAATGATTACCAGCACTATCACCATCACTGAAATCACATTCCATCTGTACTCTTGTTAGCCATTAAATGATGTAAACCACAATTTGAATTCTATAGTCTCTAGGATTAGCAATCTAGGTTAAATTAGCTTGTTCATGAACTTTATGCTTAAGTATAATTAAAAATTGTATTTATAAAAGTGGTGAAATAACTATACTGTGGTTTACATGTATAGATGTTATTGTATAGCATGGTGGTTGAAGTCTTCAGTTTGAGAGTAGCTGTTTTATGCCAAATTCATTTATTAGTTCACTAAACTATCTTAGACCTTCTAAAGTGGTCTTAAAGAAGCATAACAATGAAATCCTCACTTCATCTTCTTTTTTTTTTCATTATTTTTTCTTCTTGATGAAGCAGGTGCTCATAAGACTCTGACCTATGTCCTTGTATTTGCAAGCCATGAGCTTATTAGTCAATTAAACAATGACACACACATATGGAGAATACATTGTTTATACTTTATGATTGACTTGATTGGGCCAATAATCTTGATTGGCACATGTGATGTTCAAGTTCCATTTTACTTTAAAAATTGCATTGATGTAATAACTAAAATTAATTGTGTTTTATTTTTTTTTTAGATCAAATTGCATGGCTGAAAACTCATTAAGTGGTGCTTTTTCTATGGGTTCAGCTCTAGCAAGATCAGATGATCTAGCATGGGCTCATGGGTAAGTGGTTGTTGGTGCAAAGAACTTAAGCATACGTTTTCATTGTAGCAAAAGGATTAATGGTGGTGGTATTACTCGTCTGAAGTATCACCTTGTTGGTATTAAGAACCAAGTTGAAGCTTGTAAAAAGGTCCCTCTAGATGTGAAATGGCAAATGAAGCAGTTGATAGAGGACTTGACAATGGAGAAAGAGAAAAGAAAGAGACTTAGAATTGATATTGGAAATACTCAATCACTTTCCAATGATGAAGTCGAAGAGGGTGATAGTGCAAATCCTACTTTCAGTGATATCGGTTCACAAGCAAATAAGAGATTGACAGTGCAAGGCATAAGTGTAAATAGAAAAAAGATGAATTTATTCGTTCCACGAGCTACCCCAAGTTCACAACCTAGCATTAAGTGCAATGGCTTCTAAAGAGAAGGAACATAATGCAAGGAAGGTCATAACAAGATGGTGCTATGATGTTAATATATCATTTAATGGTGTTAAATCATACTAATATCAATCAATGATAGACGATATATCATTAATGAGACCTGGTTTTAAAGGATCATCATATCATGATTTAAAGGGACCGCTTTTGAAAGGTGTAGTTCATGATGTCCATGAATACTTCTTTGAAATCAAGGCTAATTGGAAACTTTATGGATGCTCCATTATGGCAGATGGGTGGTCAAATAGGAGGAATGTACCAATTATGAATTTTCTTGCTTATTCTCCAAGAGGTACCATATTCTTGAAGTTAGTTGACACTTCGAGTCTTTGAAAAGATAAAAAGACATTGCTTGAAATGTTTGACGAAGTTGTCAAAGAAGTAGGGCAAGAAAATAGTGTCCAATATGTTAATGATAATGAGTCTGTATTCAAGGCTGCTGGGAAGGCTTTACAACAAAGGTATGACACTTTCTTTTGGTATTCTTGTGTTGCCCATTGCATTAATTTGATGTTAAAAAATATTTTGGATCCAAGATATTTTATGATGATTGATGAAACCATTAAGAAGACAAGAAACATAAACAAATTTATATATAATCATGCATAGGTTTTAGCTTTGATAAGGAAAGACTTTACTAATGGAAATGATTTATGTCGTCCTGGCATTACAAGGTTGCTACTTATTTTTTAAGCATCTAATGTTTACCTAAGTTTAAGAAAGAGCTTAGACAAATGTTTACTTGCATGAAATAGGTAGAATCAAGTCATGGTAAAAGTAAAGCTGGAAAAGAAATAATTGTCATAATTTAACAAGATAAAGACTTTTGGTCTCGATATGAACATATAGTCAAAGTTAGTAAGCCTTTAGTGTGAGTTCTTCGGTTAGCAAATAATAAAGAAAAAAACAATAATGGGTTATTTATATTAGGTAATGGATAAAGCAAAAGAAGTCATCAAGACAAGGTTGAAAAATAGAGTATCTCAATATGGACCATATATTCGAGTAATTGATGATATATGAGATAAGTAACTTCATAGTCCATTACATGCAGTATGTTGTTTTCTTAATCCTGGAATCTATTTTAGGCCTTCTTTTTCAAAATAAAAGGAGGTTACTCGAGGTTTGCTTAGCACAATTACTAGATTGGTCCCTGATTATGACACTCAAGATGTAATTAGTGGCCACCTTGAGGAGCATAAGAAAGGCAACTGGTGATTTTGGCATGTCCCTAGCTATTTTTCAAAGAAAAAAGTTAAATTCAGGTAATAACTTTTTGTTTTTTAAATATAATATTGTTTTGTATTTATAATATCTGATTTATTAAACTTTTGTCTTATCTAGTTGCATAGAAGGAGCAATTTGACAATGATACTCGAGAACTTCAAAAGTTTGTAATTCGAATTCTTAGTCAATGTTGTGGTGCAACTAGGTGTAAAAGAAATTGAAGTATATTTGAATTCATTCATTCTAAAAGGCGCAATAGACTAGAGCTCAAGAGACTGAGTGATCTATTATGTGTTCTTTATAATTTGAGGATTCAACAGAGGTAAAATATTGATATTATCATATTAATAATATATTGAAAATGATTATTACTATTTTCATTAACAATGATATTAATTTTTTAAAATTAAATTTATCACTAATATATATATGGTTTATATTTATATTGTTTTTTTCCATATTTATACTTTGTATGAATTTGAGCAAAACAATGGATGCTTTAAATGTCATTAGCTTTTATAACATTAACTTATTGAATGAATGGATTTGTGAATAAGTTGGGAGACTATTGAAGCACCTCTATCTATTTTGTCTTTAGAGGATGAAGAGACATGTTTTGATGACGTGAATGAGTTTGGTGGAAATGTTCAACTGTTGGAATGTCTAGTTGATGACTTTCCCTACATACCACCACAAGATCAAGATCCTTATTTCTATGTTAATGATGGAGATGATGTTTGATTTATGTTTTTTGTGTGTTAAAACATTTTACTTTCATAATATTTTGGTATTTTGTTTAAGTTGAATTACTTTAAGTTGAAGTTCTATTTAATATTGACTATTTAGAAATATTTTCTTGATATTGTGTTTGTAATGCATAATTTATAATTAATTTATCTTGAATTTGATTTATGTTTGTTGAATTAACGACACACTGAAATGTTTTGAAATTAAAACATTTCATTCCAAGTACAAAAATAAAACACCTACTAAAACAAAATTTAGAACCTTACTTTCAACTCTCTACTCTTTCTGATTCTTTTCATTCTCTTCAGTTCCTGCATTAACTAATTCGTGCTCTTCCTGATTTAGTTTTATTGTATTTTCTTTCCATTACCCTAGCCTAGTAAACTTTTCAACGTTATTCTTCTCCCACTTCTTTTGATTTATTGAATTAATTTTTCACCAAAATTAGATGAATTAATCTCAATGTAATGATTTTGTGTGTTTATTGATGGCCCCACTTTCAGGATTCTTGAAACCAAAAGGCATGTCTAATGAGTGAATGATAAAAATAAAGGAAGGACAATCTTAAATGAAAAGAAAATAAAAGAAAAGAAAGCAAGACACAATTATAATATAATCTTATTAATCAAAGGAAAAGAATCATATAAGGATCATCACAAAAACATATTCCTTTTCAGAATCCTAAGCCACAACTGCTGAAAACAAAACAATAGCATTACTTTAGAAACACCATCGAAATCTTGTAGGCTTCCTATTTGCTCAGTTACCTCTATGCACTGTTGAACTAGCTCTTTAATTGGCAAGGCCTCCTTTTAAGTATTCACAGTTAGCTAGGTTAGTACCATGGTTCAAAGGTTATTTTCTTGTGTCTCAACATGGTCAACATAGCCTTCAATCTCTTTATTTTCCAAATGGTGAATGGAGAGGTCAATAAGCATCTTGTTTAACTTCTTTACCTTATCTCCCAGCTATGTCACGCATGTTGGATAAGGAAAGGTCTTGTAGATATATATAATATCCATTTCCTCCTCGTTTAGGTCTTTGACCTTCAATACAAGTAATTTTTTTATCTTGCTTCTTCTCTATAGAAATCATTGGTCAACATCATTCATCTTCAAGTAATTTACCCTTTTTGACATCCATGTACTTGGGCTATATGAACTCATTGGCAGCCTATATTTCAACAAATATCTTGCGATAATTTTTATGGCTTCAGAGATCTCAAGTTTACTTCTCGCAGCGTTTTCTAGAACCAATTCGTCATTCATGATCTCAAATATATACAAATCCCCATCTTTGCTTTTTTATACCTCAACATACACAACCAACGTATTCTTGGTTAGGGATGATGTTTCTTTAGTTTTGAACATTATCAATCTCCCATTGACTATAAACTTCAACCTTTGTTGTACATAGTGATGACACCACGACTACTGTAGAATGAATCCAAAGTTATCTTAATGACATGTTATAGGACTACTGGATATTAAGCTCTTGCAGCATGACTTGAAAAGGTTATGGCCCAATAACTAGTTTTATATCTATATCACCCAATACCTACATTGGTGATCCGTCATATATATATATATATATATATATATATATATATATATATATATATATATATATATCTTGATGTTTTCAACCCAGAACTTTCCAAGAGTTAACATGGTCTTAACTTCACAGTTAAACTCTTCACTATAGTTTATATAATGTCCATAATAGCAATGGAACTTGTAGTACTCATGAGGGTTCATCACGATGTGCGTCATTGAAGGCTCATTTGAGATTATTCACTTTTGCTAGTATATCAAACAACTTGCTCATTGACACTTTCAAGACTACCGATTTCTTGCTACTCTCTGAATCATTGGTGATCATATTTACCACTTCGTTCCTGGTGGCATGTTTTTTTATAATGCAAAAATCCAGCCATCTTACTAAAGTATACTCGGAGATGAGTAATCAGCCATTGTGTGCCATTTTTCTTTTCAACCTTAGATACTTTAAATTTTTTAAGGATGACCATATCAGGTACTAAACATATTTTTGTTGCCTTTACTAGATCATAAAGATAAACCCATTCTATGGCTCTAAACCTTTCATCAATTACTAACAACTTCTCATAATCAAATTATTTTAACCTCTTAGAAAGTGCCAATCTAAGAGAAAATATTTCCACTAATACAAGTTTACTCAAACATGAATTAACATCAAATATCAGACAAACCATTAAACTTTACAAATATTAGAAAAATACCAACAAATTTGTTTGAAAAAGTTCCCTAAACAAAGTTACTCAATCCTTCCACTCTTAAGACAAGATACTCTACCACTTTATTGTTACAGTCTCGAGTTTGCCTAAAAAATTTAAGAGTTTAATTATTATTTGACACTATTTGGTCCTTCACTAAATGTTGCATTGTTCTTTTCATCTTAATTGCCTAAGTTTTAGCATCCTCAACTTGTACATGGTGATGTATTATCTTAGAAACCCAATGTTGCATTTCCTTTCTTGCGATGCCCTTTTCTTTAATCAAGGCTTACTTGATAGAAGCAAACTCATCAATCTGGTTAACCAACATCCCCAAGTGATCATCAAGCTGAATAACCATCTATCTTTACTACTAATACTGCTCTTAGAGCGTTTTTTCGTAGTCTTTAATTCTTATATCTTGGCTTGAGCTTTCTTGATTCTAACCTCTAACTGTTTGTTGTCTGCAATCTTCTTTTGAGCTTTCAATGATGTTTGTGCTATTTTTATCGTTAGGTGGTCCTCTTTCTTGTTGGCATTTGATAATGATTCAAAATTTACCTATAATTTATAAAAGACATGTTGTTGGTATTGTAACTAGGTGAAGATGCCATCTATCTCTCATCCATAGCCAAAGCCTATTCTCGAGCAACTAGGATAGATTCTAACTTTCTCTTATTTGTTATTAATTCCTCTAATTATGAATTTAGTCCCTCTTTATATGACTCATATTAAGCCTTAATTTCTTATTATACATCCTTCATAGTCTGAACCATTAGCTTTTAAGGACCTATAAATGGTGGGACTCGATAGCATTTTCCCCTCGTTTTATACAATGCTAGATATCCTGGAGTAACTTTCCCATAAAATCTCTTGGTAGTTATAACTATGCCAGGATGCTTTCAAGCCCATTTTATTGATTTCACTAAATTTTTTGAGGTCTTCAAGTCCTTATAAATTTTTGTTAGCCTAGTGGTCTAGGGTATGAACCGTTCAAACCCTAATTATCGCAGAACTATATTAAAGTAGTAGCTTATACAACATCGAGCCCCCATCAATGAAACAACTACTTGCACAACTCTTAGACAAGGTTATCAAAAACATATTTTTGACATGACATAGAAAATGTATTATATTATAAATTTAGATTGTAAAAATGGATTATAAAATCATTATCTATAGTTCAAGGTTTTAAGAACTTTAAAATACATGATTTAAATAAAAATTCATACATATTTCATGCTGAATTTTTATATATCAAAATGAACAAAATACACCATATCATTTGTCATCAAGGGCAATAAAATTGCAATCCAATTGACAAGTTTAATGCAAGGACGGAAGTAATTCTCATTTAAGACTTGACTCACTCCACAATATTTAACATGATCAAAGTGAAAAACATATAACTAAGTGTTTTAGAAACATATTTTTAAAAGCAGAGTTCTTATTAGCATCTTGAAGCTTGAAGACTCCTTAATGCCTAAAGCATATTTTAGAAATAATTCCTTCACAACAACACACATAAATTGATCTCTACTCTAAGAAAATACCTGCGAGCTTTTTCATCCCGTAGTTTTGCATCGATCTCTTTGTCGAGGGATATTTAGGCAAATATGATGGATCGCAAACAATGGTTTTGTTTTTGTAAAAAGCTATAAAGTAGGGAGAGAATAAAAGTTAATAATCAAAGTTGCTTATACAAAACCCACAAAATGTATTACAGGAACACAATCCCTATTTTATGAACAAGTTATTTATTTAAAATTAAAATATGCTAAAATCACGAACCTATTAATTACTCAAGACACCTTTCAAGTTAAAGGTTTAAAGGATGCATGCAAGGACAATTTTTATAAAAACTTTACTCGACAGCACTGTCATTTCAAAGTTTTATAATAAAAAGATGACTAACTATGTACACACCTCCGGTTGATTTCCACCTAACAAGAATTGGCCTCAACATCTACTTATGGATCTAGAGGAGTGCTAAGTATAGGTACTCAGATTGACCCTAAAACAGGGGAAATCCTCATGGCTTTTACCTAAAGTAATTAATTAGTACCCATATCTCCAGTAGAGGGTTGAAGTTGTTTGGATCTTACAATAATTAATTAGTACCCGTATGTCCTGTAGAGGGTTGAAGTTGTTTGGATCTTATGGTGGTTGTTTAAAAGGATGTTGTCGGTGATGGGAAAAAAAAGAGATTGTAAGGGAGCAGATGAGAGAAGGTTAGACAAATGTCAGTATATATATTTCTATTGAACTCGTAAACACAGTTTAAAATCATGATTTTCATTGATTCTATCTGATTTTAACGATTCAAAGTGATTTTAATCCAATATTACTTATTTTTTATTTTTCCAAACAGTTTTGCACGATAAATCTATGTTGATTTGTAAAATCATATAATTTTACAAATAAACTCGTGATTTTAACAACATTACTCCTTGGTATTCATTCTTAATTCCCTCAAACATTTTTTAATACGTTTATAGCCTTGAAATTAATCATTTCCTTTATTGACATGAACAAAATCAAGCTATAGATACCCATTCCTAAAATCCTTAAACGGGACTTATTTTCTTCTTTGTGGAGCCACTTTTTGAATATAGCCTCTAAAGCATTACAGAACCATCCCTGACTAACACTTGGCATGGTCATTTGCTTTTCCATCATCTTTTGGTCTATCTTAGGGATCTAAGCATAATTAGACGGGGCTTGCTTCCTTGATGTGTAAAAATACACCATTTTTTATTTTGGAAAGCTTAGTATGGAGTCATATTTCTAGATGGTGGGAGTTATATCTATTATATCTTATATCAAAGGTGAAACACTTGTGCTTTAACCCTATCATAGCTTGAAAGCAAGAGTGTTCTACTTGATCTCGAGCAAATGCATTATATACCAATATTGTTTTGAAAATTGATTTTATCATGTAAGGATAGCAAATTCCAATAGTCTAATGACAGGTAAAAATAAAGAGGAATGTCATTGAATCTCATTTGCTTTGAAAATCCTTAATAGTGACGTGTCCCAATATCTCACACTTTCTTTAAGGATTGATAGAATAAAAGTTATGTATGATATGACATGTTATTTATTTATATACTATAAAAGAGTAAATCCTAATTGATAGGATTTGGCTCATAAGGTTTTGGGTTTGGGCCATTTGTTCTTAAAGATTTTTTTAGATTCCTAGATTATTTGAATTATAAGTGGGGGTAATTTGATCTCTTAATATTATATAACATAACCATAAGAGAGACTTTATGATATCCCATTGCATAAGGTGAGTTCCAATATAAGATGGAGTCCAAGTGAACATTGATGGAACTAAGTCACACTTGCCACCTGAATCTCAATATCTAATCCTAAAAGGGATGAGCTTAGGTCCAAAGTTTTTTATTGGGTTTTAGTAAAGCGAGTGAACACTTAGAAAAATAAAATGTATGCATATGCAATCATAAAAATAAAATAAATGTTGTATATAAAATTAAATGGTGCGAATATGATAAATGCTAAAAAAATACATGGCAATCAAATTAGATTTATCACTTAGTAATTAAAGAAAACTAGGAATCTTAAAAAAAAAAAAAAAAAAACATTGGTTCTAAAGATTCAGATAAAGAATTAATTATGCCTAAAGGAAGATCAATGTCACCCTTGTTGTATCCTTTTAATAGAAAGGTTACATTTAACATGTAATTTCTACTAAATCTATTTATTTTCATGCCATTAGAAAGAAGACTCGTTAATTAGGCCACTTTCAAAAAACTTCATGTTAGTCGCATAGAAAACAACGACTCATTAAGAAAGCCTTTCATGAAAATTTTGACATCAAACCCTTAGAAAAGGAGACAACGAATTAGTTATTTTCATAAAAAGGATCAATATCACTCCATTAGAAAAGAAAACCAATTGAATAATCCACTAAAAAAAATCAATGTTTGTCCTTTAAAAAACAAGACTCGACAAAAAAAGCCATTTGTGAATAATTAACTTTTTTATTTTTTCTATGATGCCTTTTTTATACATGTATTTCCCTCATTTTAACCATGTATAAAATAAACCAATTGTTGATTGAAAAACTATATAAAAAAATGGTAAAGACATTCATTTTTATAAAAAACAAAAAAAAAACATGTCTTGGCAATGATTATATCTTACCGTAAGGATTAAGATTCAATTAGAAAACATTTCCTATACTATTATAATGGGGGAGACAAGGATATTCAAGCTAGAAGTCATGCTAATGAAATGCAAGCAACAATGGGGTGAATTAACAATTTGGCATGCTATGGAAAATAGAAAAGGCAAAGTGAGAATAGGAAAGAAGATACCTATCATGATCAATTCTAATAACAAATTTTAATTTACAAGTAGGCGCACACTAAATGATAGATAATTTTTAAAGATAAAATCATGTTCATGATAGGGTTAAAACAATATAGCCCTAAACATTTCCTAAGAATCAGTTATGGTCTTGTTATTGGTCTTATACACATTGGTTAAGAAGAGAGATGGTGTTCTTAACTAAACTAGACAAGGCATACATGATCTTTTAACCTAATCATGTTTATGTTTATTTGCTACAAGAGAAAAGGATGGATTGATAATATAGATAGAAATAATAATAATAAAAATAATAAAAATCATCAATACATTATCCATGCAGTTATACTATAAACATTATCATATGTTTCTATGAAAAACAAGAACTTGATTTGGAAATGATTAGACATCACATCTTGAATATATTCCACCCACACAGCTTCCGATATGTATAAAGGTTTGAAATCCTCTCTAATGAGAATCAACCCAACATAGAGCTTAATCATGCCAAATACCTATTGGAAGTGCCAAGTGGGCTAATTACAAGAACTAGGGCAAAAAAGCTTAAGGAGACATTGAATGGGCTTGTACAGAACATATATAGCAGGTGGACCTAGACAAGCTTGGGATGCCTGGGGAACATGAAGGACAACCTCTAATTCATCTAATCCAAGACCAAGAAGAGCTTAATTTGTGTGGATCAAAAGGTTGATGTGTCCAACCCCGTAACAGTCTTGCTAGGCTTTTTTTTTTTTTTTTTTCTAATGTTACAAGGATAGAAAGTCGGCAATTTATTCTACTAAATAAGCAAGGAAAGTAATTAAATCAGCAATAGAAGGAGAATTGGCTTTATTATTTGTCCAAGTTATGCAAGGAAATACAAGTTAATTAAGGAATTAAAGAGGCGACAACAAAGGAATCCAAATCAAATCAGATTTTCTCCTAGTCTACAAGGGACTTATAGTGGCTGCAATTATTCTATGAGCCCGTTTGGCATTGCTGCCAAACCGGCGTTTTGTAAAAATTCAAATTTTTTTTTTTTGCTAAAATTGAGTGACGGTTGTACTTTCTGGATCGTTTTGATGTGCTGATGTCAAAAATGATTTTTAAAAAATGAAAAAACATCATTTGCATGCTTTTCGGCACGAAAAGCTATTTGAAAAGCAACCGCTACCACACTGCCAAACACGCTCTATATATGTATGGAAGGTTGTTCACCTATAACAGCTTATAAACTAAGGAAATCAGATTATTTAGCTTTTATTTTCTCTATTATATGTGGCAACAATATCATACTTTATTTTATTCTTATTTCTTTATTTTTTAGGTTATATTTGGGGTTAATTATAAGTGAGCCTCATATAATTCCACATAAGAAGTTCATTAGGGTTTATTTCAGTCTAGAGTCAGTATAAATAAAGTCATAACCAGACATGCAAGGCACGTAATTCAAATTAACAAAACTTATGTGTCGCACCTTGTTGTGTGAGTTGGTGAGATATTCTCCTTTTCATTCTTATACCTTATACATGGACATCTAATATTGTCCGCACTAATAATTCTCGGATTAGATAGTGTAATTAAGAAAACCCTGAATTACATTACAATAATTCATCTTCCGCAACCTTTTGGAGGAATCTCGATATATTTATGAATGATCATTGATTACTTATATCAAATCTATATATATAGAATAATATTGATGATAAGATGCATTAATTAATTCTATCGAGGGACATGATCCCATTATAATGATTTAGAAATATCAACATTTGAATGTTGAGTGTTAGCCTTTATAATTAGTATATTTTGATTTCTTGGAGTCTTCTTTAGTTTTTGACCTTTTGCATTAGATAGCATAGCTCATAGAGATAAATTCATGATATATTTATCTATGAATGGTTGGGAAAGAAAGTTAATCATGCAAGTAGATAATTGAGACTGAAAGTAGAGGCTGTTGTCTTTATCTTCTAGAATAACAACTAAGTGATCAGTTTCCCCTGTCAAGACAAGAGGACTAAAGACGATAGTGCTCATCATCATCCTAAAATATACAGAAATAGGGAATCTAATGCTATCTGCACTACTACACCGTGATGTGGCCACTACAGTTAGACGCCAAGGACACCATTGAGGGGCCCTGATCCAGCCACACTAGGGACACGCCTTCTCCATTTTCGCTGGGATCTTCATGCTTTTCTCGAAAGCTCCCCCATGAAGCTCTTGGTTAGGCCATCCTTTTCCTTGATTGCAAAGGTCACGTGATCAACACGTGCCCAGTATGAACTCAGTCGAATCTCTTTCAAAACTAGCCTCCTTTATTAAAATCACCCAACATCACATGGACGAACCTGTAGAGCGTATGCCCCAATGATCTATCCAGCAGAAACATTTTTCTATCATCCAATAATTCCACAGTACCATTCTGAGCTCATGGGCACCAATAATTCACAGCCGGCTGTCGGGAGGCCAAGACAAGGTGTCAACAGCTTCGACTCTTGTTCGTGTCTTGGAAATAATACTCTATGCGCACCATTAGGAGGAGAAATATTGACTGCTCCGGCCCCTCGAGCTAAAGCCTATCGGCCGAGTTAAAGAGCTATATATATTGTCAAACATTAAGCATGTAGAGATTAATTTCCTTCATCAATCTCGATATAAATTATTTATAATAAGTGTTTGGGAACATTGACCAAAATAAATGCAACAATTACTCATAGTATATAAAGTCTAATCGCGTAATTCATGCAATCAGAGTTATTCATGAAAATTCGAGTGGTACATATATTGTAAACTCTCGAGTCTTGATCTCTTGTTTATTTTATCTTTAAAATAATGTATATTTTACTTATGACCATGCATGATAAAGAAATTAATTTGATGTTGATATACACATCTACTTCCAGTCTTGGTGCCTGTGACCATTGTTTACTACTTTCTACAGCTCTTGGTCATATGAACGAGGCCTCTTCACTTCCTTTTTGTATGTTGGGTTTCTTCTTTCTTCTCTGGAACTGTGCAAAAGACCTGTCTACTCTCTTTTGTGCTCCTTTGCTAATCTCACATGAAATTCGCTCCTCTCAAACCCCTTTTAGAATCTAGGGTTGTCCTGTCTTATGGTGCATCACATGATCGTAAAATCTAGCTGGCTGAGTAATTAGAACTACGAGAGTGCCTTTCTTGGATTATATATTGAATCCATTGCTGGATTTTGCTTTGCTTACCATTGATCTCTACGAAAAATAGGTTATTGTCATCTTCAACACTTCTATATTCAGCTTTTGGCCTCTCCAATAAAAACTTACCTCTGTCTCCTCTTCTCTCTTTATTTCCATTTTTTTCTTTTCTTTATCTTTTTATCTTAATGTCAAATGCACATTAGCTAGCTAGTTTGCCACGGATTGTCTTTCAGAGTCTCAGTAGATGGTCATGTGGGTATGCCGTGGCCTGCGTGAATAGGGTGGGTCAGATTACGTACTTTATATTTATTTTTTGTAGAGGAGAAGCTTTGGCAGACATGGGCAAGCTCAGTCTTGGCAAGGTGTTGGACTGCCTTTGTTTTGCTACTCCAGGCTCAAGTTGCTCTTGTTTCTGCATCAATTCATTGGATTGTCAAGACGATGACTTTGAGAAAAAACCGTTGATACCTAGTGACAAGGGCAGGTTGATGAGGTTGAAAGATGTTGTTGCTGATAACCAAACATTGGCCTTTCAACTGAAGCCCAAGGTAATTAACTAAGTTCCTATCTCGTTGATCTCTACCGTGTTCACGTTTCCTTTTTTATACATCAGAAGAAGGAAAAAAAAAAAAAAACTTCACACTGGCTTCAATTAAGAACAGTAGATAAATAGCTTGGTGACATATATATTAACTAGCTTTGTCCCATGGATGATGCAGATGGTAGTGCTAAGGGTGTCCATGCACTGCAATGGCTGTGCAAGGAAAGTTGAGAAACATGTTTCAAAGATGGAAGGTACGTCAAATAATTATTTCAGGACCAGCTCTTCTGCAAGGATATGATTTCTAATCACCGACTTGCAGATTAAGCTGTCTAACAACAGGAAAGACTCAAATCCTAAAAAATAACAATTAATTTCTTATAAATACATTAATAGCAACTTGAATGACCTGCTTGAAAGTAAGATCCAGTCAAGATTGTGGTTTAGATAGTCTTTTAATTCACAAAAGTTGGTTTAATAATATATACATTTTTTCCATATTTTCTGCTTCGTTATTTCTTTTGGATTGTCTTCATAATCCCTATTTTAATTGCTAAAAAATTATTTTATAACAAAATACCTCTACCAGTACCCTTATAAGCAACAGGTGAGTTGAATTTTCCCTATATATGCCATGACAGACACAGCAGAACTGGAGTAAATCTTGAGTTTATTTCATTGCCTCTCTCTTGTTGCACAGGAGTGAGCTCATACAAAGTAGACCTGGAAAGCAAGATGGTAGTTGTTATTGGAGACATAATTCCCTTTGAAGTGCTGGAGAGTGTCTCAAGGGTAAAAAATGCTGAGCTCTGGAATTCTCCATCCTCATGATTGATGCGTAACGTTTTGGTCCCTTTTCTACCATACTCACAGAGGCCTGAAAAATACGAAGGAGCACAGCTCTTTTTCAGTAATATATATTTTTAATTAAGATCTCGTTTTATGTACTATAAGTTCATACACATGTCAAGCTTCCATCTATTGTCTTGTTCTCTTCAGTTGAGAGAGGAAACTGTAATATACATTTGAACTCTGAAGCTGTTCTCTTTTTGATGTACTGCTGGATAGGTGTCTCATGATCGGATCAGATATTGATGTTCAAGTAATCAGAATCAGAATCAACGATTGATAATTTAATTAATTTGCCATATGAAATATGAAGTTGGAATCATATTATAAAAAACCTACAAAACTCTTGATTTAAAAAAATATTAAGTAAATCCGAATTAACTTGAGTAACTTATTATATGTTAAATGAGATTGAGTTAAAAAAAAAATTAGATAAAAAAAAGACAGAAAAAAAAAGAGTTAAATAAATAATACTGGGAAAAAAAAACCTTGAGTCTATCAATATTAACTTGATTAATCCGAGCTTGGAATCACCCCAAAGAAAGGAAAGTGAAAAAATCACAAAGCTTTAGGGCTAATAATTTAATTATGTCAAATGATAAAAATAAAAAAAATCAATTTAAAAAAAATATTGAGAAAAAAAGCTCAAATCAAACCCAAGTTAAATTGAATAACTCGCTACTCGGGATATGAAATTAGGATAACCTCACACAAAAAACCATAATAAAAACCCAATGTAAAATGATAAAATTGTAAAAAAAAAAAAAAAAAAAAAAAAAAACATGACTGAACTTAAATCAAACTAATATTCAAATCTAGTGACTTGAGTAATGAGATTAAGATAAATTCATAGAAGACAGACATGAAAAAATAACAAAGCAAAATCCCTACTCATAAAAAACAAAACAAAAAACAAATAAGGTAGTTTAGGTTACCAAATCTCCTCTAATTGAAATTGATAATAACAAGAAAAATAGGTTTAAAAGGTTTGCATAAGTTGTTGTTGTTTTATTATTATACCTTTTTTTTTAGTTTTGTTTTGCTATTTTTAATGGTTTGCCTTCTATAAAATTAGTTTCAGGTTCATGACCAGAATCACTGGTTTTAAAGGTTAATGTAGGTTGATTTTTTTGTTTTTTTAAAATTAATTTATTTAAATTTCATCATTCAACATTTGGTGTGTTGAAATTGGTTTTTGTGTCTTTTTTTTTTTTTCCTTTTTCTTTTCTTTCAATTAGGTTATTATAATCATAGGCATATGATTGTAGAGTTAGCGGGTTAACCCGAGTTGACTTCAATTTATTTTCATTGATTTTCTTAATTAAATTTCTTTTTTGGTTTTCTTCCTTCAAAATTGGGTTGTTCGAAGATTGAGCTTTATGATTTTATTTAGTTTTTTTTCAAACATAGTTACCCTGTATCACAACTAGGTTAGAGAATTTGCATCTTGATTTGGGTGGGCACGGATTGACATTTTTCAACCTTTTTCTAAATTACATTATTATTATTATTATTATTATTATTATTATTATTATTATTATTATTATTATTCATCTTTCCATCAAAATTTTATTTGTTATGAAATGAGCTTCATTTTTTTTCTTTTCATTTTGATTTCTATAGAGTTATCATGTTCTCGTTTGATTTATTAGAAATTGATCTTTGGACTTTTTTTTCCTGCTTTTATTTCATATGTTGCAAGTTTTAGAGATTAGATCAAGTTTAGGAGATATGTCTAGGTTTGCTTGGTTTTTTTTTTTTTTTAAGCTGATGTTTTGTTATTATTTTTTATCCTTTTTTTAGAGTTTTTCTTTGTTATTTTTTACGACTTGCTTCTTATGGGGTTATTCTCGGGTTAATGGTCAGAACCACTGGTTTCAAAAGCTAATGGGAGTTGAATTGTTTTTTTTTTTTGCTAAATTGATTTATTTTAATTTTGATTTGATGTAAACTCCAAGCCCAAAAATAGATGGGTTAAATTAAGATTTAGAAAAATTAAAATTTTATATCAAAAGTGAAATTGGAAAGACATACAAGGGAAAATTTATATTATATTTAAGGAGGGGTAAAGGGTAAATTTCTCTATAAAAGAGTATAAAAAAAAGGGGGATTTTCTTCTCTTCAAGCCAGTAGTTGCAAACAAAAGGAGAAGAAAGGAAATTTTCAATTTTCTCACCAAAAGCCTTAGAGAAACCAAGAGAACATAAAGGGATTTATCATAAATCATTTATGGAGGAAAGAGGAAAACATATAAGCATACCTAAGAAGGAAAGAGAAGCAAAATAATCAAGGAAAGGGGTTGCACAGTCACCAAAGCAAGGAAGAAAGAAAAAGATTCAAAAAACTTTTTACTATTTAAGATTCGAAGAATTGAATAAATTCTAAGAGTGTGTTTGTTTTTGTTGTAGTTGTTGTGGTTGCGGTTGAAAAAAAGCACTTTTTTGAAAAATCATTTTTCTTGTGGTTTGTTTACAATATTTGAGTGTTTGGTTAAAAGTGTGGTTTGACTTTATTGTGGTAAAAAACATGTTTGGTTAAAACTGTGGTTGCGGTTGCTTTTGTACCAAAAATGACTAAATAAAATAAAATAAAATAAAATGGACATTAATAAAATAACTCATTGTGTTAAGAGGAAATAAAACATTTTTTCCACATAAATACCGGCAATAATAAAAGCGTGCTTTGTTATTACAATTAAATATTATTGTCCCATCAAACTATTTGCAATGCCATCACGAATATAATCCATACGTGACGCCCTCTGGTGTCCACTTGTTTGTGATTGTGGAGCGACATCGGGAAAAGTATCTTCAGGAACGAAATCAGGATGGCTATCAAAATTGTTGAATGCAACATCTTGGCCCGACTTCCGTCGAATATAGTTGTGTAGTACCATTGATGCGACAACAATTTTAACCTGTGATTTGTATGGAAACTCAGGCATGGTCTGCAAGATTCGCCATCTTTTCTTCCAAACTCCAAATGTAATTTCGATTACACATCGTAATGATGAATGTACTCGGTTAAATAGTTCCTCCCGACTCCGTGGTTGTCCTCGTCGATGAAATTCTGGAAGATGATATCTTTCCCCTCTATATGGACCCAAGTAACTGTACTCATTTGGATATCCCGAATCAACAAGATAATACTTCCCTGCATAAATGCTAGAATTGATTAATGCTTACAAAATACTTCATATTAACACAAATAAGACCAACTGAACAACAAGCACAACTTTTTTTATATATACCTTCTGGTGGCCGTGGAAATTGTATGTTTGTATTTCCAATCGCCTCATAAAAAATTCTTGTATCGTGAGCACTACCTTCCCACCCAGCCCAAACAAATGTAAATTGCATGTCAAAGCTACAGGCTGCCATTATATTTTGCGTCGGTATACCTTTTCTACCAATAAAAGGTATTTGATTTTCTTGTGAAACACATGCACATACATGTGTTCCATCAATCGCTCCAATACAATTCTACATACAAAAAAATATTTTTGCCGAATCAATTTAATTGCACGTAAATATTTCATTGTAACCTTTTGAAATATTTAACAGCTTGTACTAAGTATTGCTTACCTTGAAATAGGGCATGTATCTGGGATTCATTTCAATTTCCAATGGTGTTGTCGTGAATTCTGGATCTACTGGTCTGATTAAATCAACTGCTATCAAGCACACAGAACGAAGAACCTCGTTGAAATTTCTAGAAACAGTTTCACCTGAATGCTGAAAACGCTCTTGCACTTCCTTATTCGACACACCGAGAGCTAAAGTGTAGAGAAACATGTCTACTTTCTCAATAACACTCATATGTCTAGACGGTTTCAACCCGTACATCGTTTCCAACTCAAAAGCCAAACTCTTCAATGTCTCAGCATCCATATGAAACATGTTCACACAACGAATCCAATGGCCATTTAAAATTTCAATCAACCAGCGCATGCCAGTGTTGTATGAATCGATACATGGCTTTTTATAAATATACGTATTGTAATACATCACCAGTGCTCCAGCCGTGCATATGACTAATTTTTTGAGATCACACTCTCTTTGCCAAAATAAATCTCCAACGGCATCGTCATCCTGTTGATTTAGGTCGTTGTGCTGAGCCTCACTATTATAGTTTACATAATGATCACCAAAACTACCTCCAAAACCACTTACAAAACTTGTACCAGCAAACCTATCAGAAACATCTCGACCAACATTATTCATAACATTTTCATAATGCTCATCAAAAAGCGCATCAAACCAATTCGCGTCCATATCTTTGCATGTAAATTTAATATCAATTTCCAACCTGCATAGTATTGGTACAAAAAGACATGTTCATTGAACGATTTGTTTTTAAAATATGTGTCGCTCATGCCGTTCTTAACACATGCAATATTTTTCAACACAACAATAATTGCAATTTTCAACCTGCAACGTTACGGTAACATGAAAGTTTTGTCTGTGTAATTTGTTTGCAATATCTAAAACAGTACTGGTGACATTAACTTATCCCCGAACACATATATTTTAGGAATCGAAGATAAGGGAACGTATTTACAGCGTCATTAACTTACGAAAAAAATATATAATTTCAAACGAACCCGACGAAACAAAAAAATTTTACTTAGAAGTTTCGCATTAAATATTATACAACAAAAACATACATGCAACAGCACAAAACAATGTTCATACGTTGGCATGCTTTAAATTAATTGGTGTCATCCACTTAAGGTTTTTTAAAAAAACTAAGTTCCGAGATGGGATAGATATATAAATACAAAAAAAAAAAAACATACATTCACTTCTTAAATACACAATAACAGCAGCCCTAACAACATTTATGGGTGCAATTTCGGTAACAAAACAACAATATAAATCTTTATGACCAAAAAAGCATCCCTAAAATCAACTAACCTTGTAATGGCAATGAACTTCAAGTTGCAATATAAATACAAAAAAAAAACATGCATTCACTTCTTAAATACACAATAACAGTAGCCCTAACAGCATTTATAGGTGCAACTTCGGTAACAAAACAGCAATTGAAAGCTTTATGACCTAAAAAGCATCCCTAAAATCAACTAACCTTGTAATGGCAATGAACTTCAAGTTGCAGTATACAAACATAAAAAAAAACCTGTAATTATAGCCCTCACTTCCGTGGGAAGGGTCATAAATTTTAAGCCCAGCCAATCACACCTCTTTGCAAACTTACTGCTTCTTAAATACAAACACACACACAGCACAAACAAGCTGTATTTACTGCCATACACATCAGCAACCTAGAAATTGTACAATTACCAACCATTCAACCCAGCAACTCCCATTCAACCCACTATCAAACATGTAAGTAACTTCACAATAATTCACAGCAGTAGCTGCTATTCCAGTCAACATAAATTCACCCAATCAGCAGCCATTCAAGTCAACATAATCTCAGCCAATCATCCATTCAATGCAGTATACAAACATGCAATTCGTTAGGTGAAAATCTGAAATACAAGGCTGAGAAAGCAGCCTGAAGAAAATAAGTGTTGAAATCATCTCAAACATAACTAATTAGGCAACAAATACAAATACAAAGGCAAAATCCATAAATATGAAACGTTACAAGGTAATAAACCTGAAATAAACAGCAAATTCATAACCGTTTGCATCAACCATTATGCAATTCTACAGCCGCAAGAACTCCTCATCATCCTCACCCTTTTGTGGACTGGTAACTGTGAAAAAACAGGTAAAATACAATATGTTAACAGCTAATTGGAATACAAAACATTAAAAAATCATGAAATATGGAAAGCATGCAATAATTACCAAAACCTATTAAACACAACAACATTTAATTGCTGCAACATATAACAAACAATAAAAAACATAAATGTAAGTTTTTCATATATCAAATTAAAACTTACTTCAAGGTCGGAAGTTAGCCCTTCGCTCAAACATTAATTTCAGCCACTGAAATTTTCGGTCCATATCACCAATTGCTGCCCACATTTCCCTCCTACTTCTAACCATAAAAAACTCTGTTGCAAAGCAATATAACTCACTGCCGAACACCACTTCCTCAATGGAGTGAAACTCCTTCATCACATCTTCTATGCTACATTCTTTTTTATCGAAAACACTTGATGTGCACTCACTCTTGGTAGATACACTATCCACTAACTTATCTAATCATGAAAACAATTGCGATCCCCTTTCAGCACCCCTTTTCTTTTTCTCATTTTATTGGGAGCTTTGTTGCACACCTTTTCTCTTCCCACTACTACCAGTTGGATTGGGATTGCTTGTGTTATTGGCGAAATGGACACCAGCCACCATGTTATTGACATCGGCAATGAAATTTGGAAGACTATCCTCCTCAGAATCGCCACTACCTTCCTCAAGATTAGGGTCTTCATTAACTGCATTATTTTGCCTTTGACCGCCACCATCTTCATCCGAATTCAGACCCTGTGATGGAGCCCAAGCATATTGACCGGTAGCAACAGTGTTTGTAAACATGATATCATATTTACAACACAATGTTGGATTGATGCCAGCTGATTAGTACTTAAAAGTGCATGTTTATCAAGGTTTTATATCATCATTTTGCACTTGAAGTATCAATAACTCCTTAACTAAAGCATGTTTTATAATAACAAGTTTGATACTATAAGATACCTTAATTTATGGTAAATGCTCATTTTAAATGCAGACCTATCACATAAATAAAAGGATTGATTGATGAGTTTAAGTATTGAAAGTGAAAGGACAAAGAGATGGCCAAACTTAGAAAAGAGATGCCGATGCAGTCCAAACCGGAACATTGCTCGGTAATTGGATCATATCTGGAGCTCTAGATCTCGGATTTAGGTCCATTTTATATGGATGGAAAGGTAAGACAAAGGCCTACAACTTTCATGGGAGCCCAAGATTTAAAAAGGCCGTTTTGAAGTCCAAACTGAAGGAACAACGAAGAAGTCCGAAGCTGTCCTGCAGCCCAGACACTATTTAGTGTTCAGCCCATATCTTGAGTTCTAGAAGTCCAAATAACCTCATCTTTTTTTTGTTGGAAAGCTGAGACAATTTCCTAGAACATTCCTGAGGATTCTGGGCAAATTATGATGTTAGCAATGACGTCTTGTTCAGACAAGAAGATAAGGATTGTTATCAAGTCAAGATATGGCCACCCACTCATCAATTAGTCAACAAATCAATAGTTCCAAATTTTGGCCTATAAAAGGAGGCACTTACCATGTATTGAGGCATCTTGGTTTTCAGATCAAGATCATGCTCTTGTTTTCTCTCTTTGTATTGCTTATGTCTTGCTTTCATTAATATCAAGTTTATGCACTTTATTTCCTTTCCTTTACTTAGTTAAGTTCTTTCTCATTTATGTTCGTATCTTGTTCATTTATGTTTCTTTCTTTCATTATGTTCATCTAAGTTAATTATGTCAAGGTGAAAAGGGTACACTAATGGTGCAAGAATAAGTATAATATAAACTTAACATGGACCTTAACGTTGGATACTAACATGTTTTATATTTGTTATCTTGTTCACTTTTAATACTTTGCTTGTTAAATGGTTAATCTAGATTTATGTTGTATAACACTTGGTACAACAAATACTTGGTACTTTCATAGCCCATACTGTATGGTATAACCGACACCTGAGCTATGAAAGGAACTTGATTTGTTGTTAACATAAGTTATAATCATGAATGCCTGCCAACATTTACAAGTATTAGCTTTATTCGAATAAGATAACTAATATAATTATGTTAACAATTTATAATCTGATTGGAACCTCCTTTATGTGTGGTTTTCAATTGAGTAATAAGAGTTTATATTATACTTGTTTGAAGTATCATTAGTGGATCCTCTAACCTTGACATTTGTTTTTATCATTGTTTAATCCTTACGTTAATCTTTTATCTCAAAGTTCTCATTAATTTCTTCATCTTCTGTTATTATTATTATTATTATATATTATTATTATTTACATTATGTTTATATTATATAATATATATCTTTGATCTTTTCATAAACTCGGTATATAGGCTGGAAACCTGTGACCCGATCTTTTAGATCATTCTCAGGTATAACAACGCCACGTACTGAGTATAATTATTATTATTATTGTTGTTGTTGTTGTTGTCTTGTTATTTATAATTTATACAATTAACCTCTCTGTGGTTCGACCCTGATCTTGTCGGGTTATTTATTACTTCGACACTCCTGCACTTGGGAAAAGACATCAAGCTTTTGGTCGTGTCACCAGCATGCCTAAACTTTCTTGCCCGGCGTATCTCCTACAACAAGGGACAAAGAACAAAAAAAAGCATAAAAAAGTATGTAAAAACACGAAAGCAAGCTGCTTATAACAGCTGTAAACATACTGAAAAAAGACAAACCTGGTTTTTAGCTTTCCACCATTCATCGGGAGCTGCAATTGTTCCAAGTTCAGCACTCCATCCAACTCCTGTTTCGGACAACAACCTTTTCCAGATTCTCCAATCTTTTTTAATTTCATCCCATTTATTCTTTAATTGTGCTTTCGTTAATGCATGGCCAGTTTGATCCTTAAAGCAATTGATAACATATTTCCAGCCAGCTTTGTCGAAATGTGTGTTGGGTCGCATACCTTGCTCAATTGCTTTAATACATATGTCACAAAAAGCATGCAACATCTCTCTACTCCAACAAGCCTTATCTTGTGATTGAGAATCGTCCATGTTGTTGTTTAAAATGTGTTGTCTAATTAACAAATAACAGGTTACTTTCCTAGAGGCGATGTGAAGGACATGGAAGGCACAATCTATACTAATAAAATCGCAAGCTGAAATAGAAACTGCAAATTGATTCCATAGACTTACATAATCAGCTTAACACTTTCATTGATAGGTTTATTTCTATTAAAGTGTGTACAAGCCAATGTATTCATTGCCTAAGCGTAAGAAGGCATGCTAACGAGACAACGTCCAACCTTCAGTGTTAGCAATATTCAAGTACTGATTTATTTGCATTAGAACATGTTGAAATGGAATCCTCCTTCAGTTTTGAAAATTTGTTCTAATGTTAAACACATCAGCTAGTTAAACTCAACCTTAGGCACTCAGAAAAATGCACATACTTGAACTCAACCTTAGGCCATCAACATAACCCCACATGAGCAACAACACAAAACATTTAAAAAATATTTGAAGAACCTGAACAAACACTACATGATAGGGGGTGTTATAATTTCGAATATGAACATATGTTATACCATGAAAGACAGAAAAGACTAATCACATTTTAAGAGAGATAGCTGAACAAATCACTCGCAGGTACCACTCTATTTTACATTAAAAAAACAGAGTATAATTATAAATCCTAAGAAGTTGTCGAAATAAGAAGGAACAGGAACACAAAACAGTAACAGAGCATCACAAACCGGAAGAAAAGCAGATCATGCAGCAACAACGCAGAAAGTGTAATATACAATTGGCATAACAAGGTAACAGAATTAAATTCAACCGAAACATACATAATCAAACACAACAATAACTGAAATTTTTATTCTCAAACATCACACAACAACTAAAAATTAAAAACTACATTAATTTGTGCAACAGACACAGAACAACTGACCTTGATTTTTCCTTTGCAACTGAGACAGAGATTGGTAAGATGCTTGGCCTTCAGCTTTCCAGGAGGATGATTTCGATGTTGTATTTGGTTTTGGCAAAGAAAACACACGGCAGATGAAATTTGTGGTTAGAGAAAACTATGTGTTTAGCAGAAAAGCCATGATGTAAATAACTTTTCAGGTGAAGTGCGAAGAACATAACTGGGTCACAATGTGTCTTCTTCAACCGAGAAAGAAGTTCGCCATGGCAGCAGATCAATGGCAGATGAGCGTGATCTACACTCTGATACACACACTGGTGATGGTATGTGTGAGAGAATGAAAAGAGTGTATTGTGGGTGTGTTTCCTACACTGTGAAATCAAGAGGAGAAGGATTGATTTTTGGCTTCGGGCTGCTTTGGAGGAGGAGAGCTCAGTGAGGGAGGAGCAATGAGGGAGGAGAGACAACCGTTCAAAATTTGGACGTTAGGGCTAATTAATTTTTTTGGTAAAGTTATTAATGTGTTTTCTTTGAACAACAGCCACGGAAAAAGCAATTGTCAGTTGCTTTTGATAAACCTGCGTTTGGAACGCAATTATAGTGGGCCCCATGTTATTTGAAAAAGCCGGTTGTTGTTAACCAAACAGCTTGATAAATTGAAACGCTTGAAACGTGGACATAACCACGTAACCAAACGGGTTCTAAATCTACTCTTAACAATTTCATATAATTCGAATAATAGAAATAATGAATTTGAGTGGTGTTCAAATAAAAGAATTACGAAGATGGGAGATAGAGAGTCCCTAACCATCATTAATCTCGAGATGATCCTGACCATTATAAGGTTAGATATAGGTTAGACTTGTTAAATCAGGTGTAACATGATGAATGACACCAGGTCTTGATGCCAAGTAAAAGTTTCATGGGATATGGATCCATTTTCAATGCCTCATCTATTATCTATTATAATTTTTTAATTGACTAACCTCGTAACACGTGATAATGAACTCATTGGACAGCTTTTACAGAGCTGACATCATGTACAAGATCAAAAGGGCATGCAAACATTCTGGATTTTCCAAAAGCCATTAGAGTGGGAAGAATTTCTATGAAACCATGAAAGTATTGATTTCAACCACACCACGAAGAAGAGAAACCCGAGCAGCATACCCGTGAGAAAATTGGTCTCCAATAGGAGTAGTAGTTATGCCCAACGGGCTAGCTGAAATGATCTACGTACAGGCTGTAATGATGCATTCCTCTGCCAGCACTTACGAACAATGTTTTAAATTAATCTTTGTGCATGAATTTGTGGCTAATGAAGAGAGATGATACGAGGAGTGGAAGGAGATGCCAAAGCTGAAGCTAATGTATCCCGAGGAGATTTTGAAGCAGTGCAGTCAAGCACCATGGAAAAGGATGTCGTGTTTTTTAGGGAAGATGATTATGCGATTGACTCTAATATTATGTTAAACTAGAAATCAAGCAATACAAAGAGCTCATGCTATGAATTCTGTAGCAGCAACATTTTGATATCGACATGCAAGTTCTCAGAGTATGATTACGTACACAACTGTATGGAGAGGAAAATTCTTACCCAAGAAATTAATGTTAACCTACTGGGCTTTGAACATTAGACTTCTGTTGTGTATTATGACCTAACCTGCTATTCAGTCAACTCATCTTGGTGGCTTGGTGGGCTGTCCTTAATAATCCACCCATCGTCTAAGAACACCACCCAGCCCTAAAAGAAAAAAAAACTACCAGTTCAAGTGGTGTAGTGCAATAAAGAGGTGTAATTTAATTTATCAGATTATAGATTTGTTTTTTAAAAATTATTAATTTGAGACTTGTAAATCTTAGAGTCATAAAAAACTTACATGGTCATTAACTTCAGGACCAAATAGTATAACATAAAAGTTATTTTTTAGCAATGTTGCAGTGGTGTAACTTACTAGAGAGGTGTAACTCAATTGATCAGACTCTGAGTTAACTTTTTAAATATTATTAGTTTAAGTCTCACAAATCTCAGTATCACTAAAACTTTATATTGTTGTTAATTTCAGGGCCGTGGAATTAGTTGAGGTGCATATAAGCTGGCTCGAACACTCACATTAATTAAAACAAAAAACAAATTTAAATCAGGAATAAAAAAAAATAAAAAACTGGACTTCCAAATGGTATAACATAAAGGTTCTCTTTTAGCGACGTTGCCTCCATACCAAGGTTTGTGTTTACACTTGCCATGCAAGATGAAGTATTTTATACAAAACACAGCCAAAATGAATTTATATGAGATTCTGGCAGAGCTTGATACGTTGTAGTGGAATTTTCTGGGATTTTTCTTAACAAGTATATGCGTGCGATATCTTTTTATTAAGTATCACAGAACATCCAATATTCTATAATTTGATATAGTTTTTCTAATTTCCTTGCTTCATTCTAATTATCTTCATAAACGGTTCTAATTGCTAGATTTTAATTTATTTTACTTCCATGATGGACAAACCTACTTTTAGATTTATGAAGTGTTATACTCGTTGTATTTTTTGGTCAGCTAAACATCAAAATTCAGTACTATTTTATTTTCTTTCAATCTCTAAGCTTGTGAATTTATCTTTTCATATAATTATATCTTTTATATTTTTCCGCGATTTACTTTTATAAGTTCCTGCGGCTGTATTTATTGTTTTTATTATAGTTTTATGTATTATTTTCTTTACTCCTTTTCGTAGCATAAATTTGTCTTTGCTTTTAGTTTATACTGATGGGTCGAGGGCCACGTTAAATACTTTCTAATGTAAAGGAAGATGTCCAGTTAATTCATAGTTCATGATATGAAATCAAAAAAATTTAAAAAAATGATATTAATACAGTAAAAAAATTTTAAAATATGAAAAATTAATTAAAAATTTTTTTTAGAAAACACGACACTAGTAATTCAATAACACAACAGGTTTAAGCCCTGCTTGTTTTTGCGTTTTAAAAGCGTTTTTGAAAAAAATTAAAATTTTTTAATTTTTTTCTTTACTTTAAATTAATATTTTTTATGTTTTTATATTATTTTGATGCGCTGATTTAAAAAAAAATAAAAAAATATATTATTTTGATATCTTTTTTTAAAAAAAATACATTAACTATAACCACACTTCCAAACATATCTTAAATAATAGCTTTCTTCAATCCCCCCTCCCCCAAGCCCTTAAATAGCTTTCTTCAATACCTCTCTCATGTGCAACAGGCATGTGTTGAGAGAAAAATAGATAGTTAAACTAGGTAATTTTTATTTTTGATCTTTAAAATTTATCAATTCAAGTTTTATAAGTTTTAGAGTTATTAGAGACTTACATGATCATTAACTTTAGGGTTTGTAAAATTAGTTGAGGTGCGTATAAGTTGTCTGGACACCCGCATTAATAAAAAAAAATTCAATTCTATTAAATCCTTGTTTTTTTAAAATCTAAGTGAAGTCCCTCGATAAACTTTACAATATTTTCAATTCAGTGCTTATAATTCTCTCGTCATAACGTGAGTTTTATATGTAAAAAAAGCCCGTCAACTTTTTTACTGAAAAGCTAACAAAAACACTTGATTTACATGGTATCATTACAATTTCTGCCCTTCCTCGCACGAGCCTCTTTGCTCACTCGCTTCTGTCTTCTACCTTTGGAGCACTGTTACCGTACAAGTTACAGCACAGCATCACCGGCTTGCCCTCCAGGATTAACACACCCACATGAAATGACAAGCTTCCCACCGCCGCTACGTGGCTAAGTGCTAAGCAGCAGGAAATAGCTTTAAAAGGTGAGAGAGATGTACGTCCAACTGCCATTGAAATGCAACTTACTCGCCTGTTTATTTTGGTGAGAGTTGTTCGCATTAAGTCTGTGCTGTCCCATCATCGTAGCTGGTTGGCTTGCTAACTTGCTGCAAGCCGCCATCTCTCGCCCAAACCAAATCAAACTAACTACGATACAACATTCTCGTTACAAAATTTTAAAAAATAACCATATCCACAGTGAATTTACTGTCTACCTCGACAAATATTACTATTTACTAGTATTATTATCATTTTACTCATCTTACAACAAAAAATAATTAACTTGCTATTGAGGTAAATTGTCATTTCTTTAGGGTATATTGTTTTTTTTTTTGTTATTAATTTTTTTCTATTTCATCCATTCATCTAATTTATTTAATTTTTATATCAAATTTGGACTTTATTTTTTTATTGTTAATTGTTTTTTTATCCTTTTCTAATTAATTTTATTTTCAATTTCATCCCTCATGATTTGATTTTAAATTGTTTTTATATTGAATTTAATCTATATTATTTTAATTGTTATTTCTTTTGGTTAGACCCCTTTTTTATTGCTTTTTTTTTTTCTAATTTCATTCCTTTGTATTTTGATATTTTAGATTTTGCTTCGTTATTTTTAGTATTTTTCTTTTATGGGGTTAGTCTAAGGCTCTTGACTAGAGTCATGGTTTTTGAAAATTAACATTTGATTTTATCTTTTAATATTTTAACAATTCTAATTTAATGTTGAAGAACAAAACTAGAAAAAAAAATCAATCTAAAAGACTTGCTAAAGTAAAACAAATAGTAATTCAAAGAATATAGATCAAATTTGACATAAAAATAAAATAAAATTAAACATCGAGGGATGAAATTTAAAAATAAATTCAATTAAGAAAATAATTAAAAATAAGATAAATAGGAATCAAAGAATAAGAATTAAATTTGAGAGATGAAAAAATTTAAAAGAGATAAAATTAAAAAAATAATTTCAATTTTATAAACTATTTCAAATAAGAAAATAGTAATTAAAAGAAAAAGGGATGAAATGTGAAAGAAAAAGAAATTAAAAGACTAGCTTGAAATTATAAATTATCACTTACAAAAATCAAGGTGGGGAGAGAAATAATAATAATAAAAAAGTCTATCAATGCTAAATCTGGAGTCATAACATCACACATACTGTCATAAGAGGGAGGAGATGTCAAGGTGAATCTAATCGGATCAAAGAAATCCACTATTGATCGCCGAAAGCCATCGAAAGTGCTACTCAAAGATGACAAAGTGTTTGGTGCGCTAGCCTTGTTATGCACGTACCAATTATTTTTTTTTTATTAATATTTATATTTGTTAAAGGCTAAATTGCTCCCAAGTCAATATCAATAGGATAAAAACACCCGGTCTAAAAAGATAAAATAAACCCTAGATGATAGCTCCTTTTTCTTTTTTTAGAAAAATTTTAAGTTTACTTGTATCATTTAATTGTTCTAACTAGAAGAAAAGGATTAAAACACCCTTGAACGATGATTTATCATTTTTACCTTTGGAGGGTAGTTTAGTAATTTTATGATATCAAAAAAAGAAAAAAAATCACTTGTAGATAGTCAATTACATGATAACTAATGAATCATAACAAAAAGACCGAATTCTCCCCAATACATAACCCATGGTAATTGCATTGTAGTAATTAACAGTGAATTAAGTGAGTTTGCTTTCTGATTCAGCTTTTTGTTATATTATACATCAACTCTTTTATTGACGATGTTCGACTCTATATTAACCGCCTTGTTTCCAGGAATAAAAAAAAAAAAAAAAAAAAAAAAGACCCCTCTTTTATTTATGCATGCTCCACGAATTTGCAGCACAAGTTTCATCTGATTACACCGTGCATGACCAGTGACTTTGTGGAAATGTCGTGAATACTGTGGTTAGCTAGGGGCAATCATTTTGGCCAAAAGGGCGAGGATAAAAAAAAAAAATTTACTTTTTTTTTTTTTTTTTTTTTTATGAAGGTCAACAACATAAAGCAATAATTTTCCAGCGGCTCTAGCTGTCTAATATTTTGTGATTGATTCTTTTAACCTAGTTTAGTCAATTCCAAGGAACCCACCATCGTCCGCCACCAATGGGAATGGAAGCGGCGAGGTGGCGATGGATCAGGCATACACCTGGAAGGAAGGACGGTGTGGGCACCGAGTGTGATTGGCCTTCATAAAGGAAAAAAGTGGCGAAAAGGAATCATAAAAAGGACCACATTTCATGTTTTTCTTTGGTTTTTTTTTTTTTTTTTTTCTTCTTGCTGAGAGTCATGTTGACTGACTCTTTCCCGATACTTTTCAAACACGATTAGATTCTACTGACAGTCTGACACGCGTTCCATACACTCATTTCATTTCCTCCTCCTCTTATGAATCCCACGACTCCTTCATAAATTAAACACGAGGAGGCCTCTTCGTTAATAATAAATAAATAAATAAATAGTCCTCGTCAACATCCAAGAATAAAAATTAGATTCATACCTCCTACCCACCAACGTAACGCCCATGCTCAATGCAATCGATTAATTCTCCATGAATTACATCAAGCAAGACTCCTTTAGCTGCCGTGTTCAAATATGTTTTTTTTTTTAATTAATTCTTTTATATTTTTAGATTTTTTTTTATTTTTATATGTATTTTTAATTTTTTTTTAAATAAAACAACATTTTAAAAAATAATAATTACACACCTAGCCAATAAAATATAAAATATTAATTTTTTCTATTAATATGAATGTTTCGGTTAACTTGCATGCACTTCAACTAATTCACGAATCTTAAAGTTAATGATCATATAGGTCTCTAATAACCTCAAAATTTATAAAATTTAAAATAATAATTTCTAAAAAACAAATTAGTTACATTTCTTGATAATAAAATGTTAATGTTGCAAGTGTTTTTGTATAAAAATTAAATATTCATGTTTTAAAATAAATAAATAAAAAAGCTATAACTTCATCTACGTAATATATATATAAAACAAAAACTTCACGAATCTTAAAATTAATGATCATATAGGTCTCTAATAACTTTAAAATTTATAAAATTTAAAATAATAATTTCTAAAAAACAAATTAGTTACATTTCTTGATAATAAAATGTTAATGTTACGAGTGTTTTTGTATAAAAAATAAATATTCATGTTTTAAAATAAATAAATAAAAAACTATAACTTCATTTACGTAATATATATATAAGTAACGAAAGCTTCACAAATCTTAAAATTTTGTGATAATATAGGTCTCTAATAACCTTAAAATTTATAAAATTTAAAAATAATAATTTCTAAAACACAAATTAGTTACATTTCTTGATAATAAAATGTTAATGGTGCGAGTGTTTTTGTATAAAAAATAAATATTCATGTTTTAAAATAAATAAATAAAAAGCTATAACTTCATCTATGTAATATATATATATATATATATATATAAAAGAAACGAAGGCCACGCGCTCAAATTGAATCAAGTGGCAGTGCTTGACGTACCTTTTCTGCTGGGCACAGCCAACACTTCTCTGTAACAGATCCAACTGCTTCTACGCGTATTAACAGAGCGTGACTAACTTCTCTTCCTGTCTCTAAAACGTGAACAAATCTCCCTCAAGGCTCTAACTCAGAAACTAACGTAATAAATAAACTCGAAGAAAAGAAATTTCCTCTCTCTCTCTCGTTCGCCTTGGATTCGTGTCTTCTCTCATAAACCAATTCTCTTGATTTGGCTACATTGAAAAACCCTAGATTCCTCGCCCATTATTAACAGGTACTAAGTAACAACGTGCTCTCTCCCAAACCCCCCTTTCCCTTTGCTTTCGAATTTTGGTTTTGATTGTTTGTTGCCTCAGATCCGTTACTGTTCTTTTGTTTTCTCAAAATTACGTGTTGATTTTTCCTGACTGAGAATTATTTAGCTCTTTTTTTCTATTTTTTAAAAATTTAGGACAATGTACGGACATCTACACACTATTTACTCTTTAATTCAGCCTTTTCGATAAGTTTAATTTATAGTAATTTATTTTTTCTTCGGTTGTTTCTGCTTATGTGTTTAGTATTATTCAATGTGCTGAAAGTTTTTTTTTTTTTCTAATCTTCAAAGATACTATTATTATTGTTGTTGTTGTTGTTGTTGCTGCTGTTGTTGTTGTAGTAGTAGAGAGTGATAGCATTTTTCTTACAAAATTTAGTTTGCAAAGCAGTTGCTATACATTGGAATTTGTGGTGTTTTAGGTTAATGCAATTTATTTCGTTGCTTAAAAAAATTGAGAAGAACATTAAAAAAAATTAAGTAAATTTAAAGGCATTTTGGTGTTTGAATTTATGGTGACAGGTAAGGCAGCTAAAATTAGTTTGCCGACCTGTTTAAAATGGACTTAGAGGATACATTCCTTGCTAAAGGTATGCTCTTTTATCCATTTCTATATACCAGTTGAGATCTCTATTTTTCCTTTCTATGCTCAGTTAAGAATCCAGCAGCTAGGAGCAGTGCCATGACTTACCCTTGCCATTTACTCATAGCGGTTTTGGCGATTCCTAATAGGTCTTTACTTTGATGATGACATTGTTCACTTGATTTGTCAATCAGATTGTACTCATTATTGGCTGATATTCCCGTTGATTTCTTTTACTGTGTTTTCATTCACTGGTAGCAAACCCGGTTGCCTACCCGTTATTTTCAGTTGTTTGTTCATTGGGAAGGAGAAATAAAGTTTAATGTTTCTAAGCTGGATCCCTTTTGCTGATGCTGCTGCTTCTTGTTTTTCTCGGCCGTAATATGTTACTGTTTTCCAATTAGATATGTAGGGTTGTATGTATTGGAGTTAGTTTTTACCAAGAAACATGGATGCCATAACAAATTTGTGTTAATGTGTTTTACACATTTCTTGCAATTCCTGTGGGCTGGGTTATATATTGTTTCCAACTGCATGAAGAAATGGGTGATTCTGTGCAAGGTGATTGGTAATCTATCTATTTGGTTTGGGAGAGAGTTTCTGGGTGTTTTTTTGGACAACAATGGATTCAGAAATATTGAGAAAATTTCTAGCCAAACCATTTTTGCCGGGTACAATTTTATTTCTCTGTTGCATCTTATAATTCAGAGCTTTGACAGCCTTGTTAGGTGTTTCATTGTCTGACAATCAAAGGCATTATAGGGCTCTTAATACTTTAGTTCTCATTGTCTTGGTTTCATACTCTTTTATGTGGAGGATTAACTTGCTCTCCATTTTGCAGTTCTATTCACGTGCAATGTTAACATAATTTTTCATCTATAAAACAGTGGAGTGGTTATAAATTAGGTGACAAAGAAGGTGAAGTTTTAAAGATATAGGTTTTTTTTTTTTTTTTTTTTGTATGAAAGAGCATTGAGTTACACAGCAAATGTGGCATTTAGAAAAAATGCCTTGATAAAGGAGAGATTTAACTAAATCGAAGGCACTAACAGGTGAAGAGATATTGAAAAGTTAAGTGGGGTTGAGCTATGAAGAAAGAAAGAACCATATTACCTGCCTTGTTAGCAAAACTTTATAAATATAGTTAGACAGCTTCTATCATGTTTACATGCATTAATCAGATGAATTACATACTAGAAAAAATGTGTTCTATTTTCTGCTGAAACCCTTCTTTTTTGGCTGGTTTACTGTTCCTTTCCAGTTTCTGGTGTTCAAAGCCTTTCTTCCAGTGTGCAAAGCACCCCGGAAAAAAATGGCAATTCAGATGATGCTTCAAGAAGTCCAGAACTCCTTCAAGAGTTCCTGAAATCTGGTCCCAAAAAGGAACTTCTTCGAACTTGCTTGGATAAGGAGAAGAAACAGACAGCTTCATCAAAAAGCAAAATGACAGAACTTATGAAGACATGTAACAAAATTACCAAGAAGCAGGAAACCAAAAAAGCTTCTTCCAGTCCCAACAATCAACCTTCTTCTAAGAAGCAACAAAGAAAAGGGGAAAATCCTATGAGACTTGTACCTGCTTCTGAGCAGTCACCTGATTTTGGATGTTCAAACTCATGGATATGTAAAAATTCAGCTTGTAGAGCTGTTCTATCCACAGACGACACGTTTTGCAAGAGGTGCTCATGCTGTATTTGTCATTTATTTGATGACAATAAAGACCCTAGTCTCTGGTTGGTTTGCACATCTGAAAGTGGTCAGGGGGACTCCTGTGAGCTATCTTGTCATATTGAATGTGCCCTTCAACGTGAAAAGGTGGGGGTTGTTGACCTTGGCCAATTGATGCAGCTAGATGGTAGTTATTGTTGTGCTTCTTGTGGTAAAGTTTCAGGGATTCTTGGGTAAGTAAATTCCAAGCTTGTTATGGTTTCTACATTCTTGAACAAGTTGGTTTAAGTGAGCCATCTGATCAGTTATTCCAACTTTTTGTTGATGTCTTGAACTGCACATATTTTTCTCCAGTGCTTGCTTTTAACAAATTTCTCCTATATCATTTAATGAAAAATTTGTGTGGTGTTAAAAAATATTTATTTATATGGAAGAAAGTGCTTCTTAATGTGCCTTTGTTGCTGGGAAATGATTATAATGATATAGACTTAGTTTAGTGATCTAATGGCTTGTCAAGAGGGTAATTTCTCTGGTTCTGTTAAGACTTTACCTGCCTGGAAGTGAAGTTGGAATAGTTTTGTATTTCTGGAATAGTTTCTTATCCTTGGACTGATGTTTTGCTGTGATTTGATTAATACTGACAGAAGTTGGAAGAAGCAGCTACTTATAGCAAAGGATGCTCGTCGACTTGATGTGCTCTGTTATAGGATATACTTGAGCTACAGGCTACTTGATGGGACTTCAAGGTTTAAAGAACTGCATGAAATTGTCAAGGATGCCAAGGCCAAACTTGAAATAGAAGTGGGTCCAGTAGATGGTGTTTCTGCCAAGATGGCACGTGGCATTGTCAGCAGACTCTCTGTTGCTGGTGATGTGCAGAAACTATGCGCTCTTGCAATTGAAAAGGCAGATGAATGGCTCACTACCATCTCTAGTGCGAACCCAAATTGCAGAGGTTAGGGTTCATTATAGCATTCTCTATTCGTATCCTTATTGTTTGAAATTGTGATCTTGAAAACTCTAATGTTTGTCTTTTCCACAGAGGATTCCCTCCCTGCTGCTTGCAGATTCTTATTTGAAGAAGTGAAGTCCTCATCTGTTGTAATTATTTTAATTGAATTGTCTATTGCATCATCTGCTGACATTAAGGGCTATAAACTCTGGTATTGCAAGAGTAGAGAAGAGACACATGCAAAAGAACCTATTTGCGTGTTTCCAAGATCTCAGAGGAGGATTTTGATCTCTAATCTACAGCCTTGTACAGAGTATACTTTTCGGATTGTTTCTTATACAGAGGCTGGTGACTTGGGTCACTCTGAAGCAAAGTGTTTTACCAAGAGCATAGAGATAATTCACAAAAATCCCAATCCTTCAGTTGCAAGGAATAGTAAGAAAGAGAATACCATTACTGGAGGATGTACTTCTAGCTACAACAGGGATTCTGAAACTGCAACTGGAGTTAATTCTTCTGGATTCAAGGTTCGTGATCTTGGAAAGATACTCCATCTGGCTGGTGCTCAACAGCAAGGCTGCTTTGAAGGTTTCTGCAGCGCTGATGCTGAAAAATGCTGTGGAGCAGGTAAACTGGTCAAGCTTCAAACTTCAGAAGATCCAGTGCCATCTGTTTCACATGGGCTAGACTTAAACGTTGTTTCCATGCCTGATTTGAATGAAGAGCTGACTCCTCCATTTGAGTCCTCCCGTGATGAGGATAATGGGTGCACTTTGGAGCAGGCCATTGAGGCAGATGATGATGCTGCTTCTCATGAGGTAGAGAAAAATGGTTTAGCGAGATCTCATGGTAGTGGTGACTCCCAGACCTGGATGCATGGGCCAAGTGGGGAAGTGCCTACTGTTGATTCCCGGTCGGAGTTGTGCAGGAAAAGGGCTGCACACGCAAATGAAGACTTGCATGACTGTGATAGCACGTTGATAAATGGATCACCATTCCATGTGTCCAGTGGTTCAGGTTACCTGGATGAGAACTTTGAGTACTGCGTGAAGACAATCCGATGGTTGGAATGCGAGGGTCACATTAACCAGGAATTTAGATTGAAATTGCTGACATGGTTTAGCTTGAGATCAACAGAACAAGAACGTAGAGTGGTTAACACCTTCATCCAAACTTTGAACGACGATCCCAGTAGCTTGGCGGGACAGTTGGTTGATTCCTTTTCAGATATCATATCCAGCAAGAGGCCACGGAATGGTTTTTGCGGCAAGCTGTGGCATTAAATTAGGGCGGGTGATTCCAAGACACAGGATCGCCATTTGCTTCATGATTATTTTTTCAGTGCGATAAATTTCCTCTGATTGTTTTGCCGTTCTTTGTATAGGCATTTTTTTCTCAATCACTGTCGGGAGTGATTCATTTATATCACGGACAAGTTTGTCCGGCTAAAAGATTGGTTGCTGATTGCGGAGACGGTTGCATTTTTATTGGAAGGGCAACGACAATGCATGGGAGGCCTTGTGTGGTGGAGGCTTCATGCTGGGATTTGCCCGCCATCTTTTAAATTGTTCTAATTACATTCTCGGTACACTGTAGCTATGAAGGACATCTATCTGCTCGGATCCTGTTATTGTTATCTCTCCTTCTTCAAATCAGAGAAGGGTACACTAATTTATGGCGGATTTTATTTATAGTCTTGTAGTCTACGTCGAATTTTTTTTAAAGTAGTTAGTTGATTGCAAGTCAAGACTGGATTCCTCTCCCTCCTGACCGAATCCTTATATAACTTGGCTGATCGATCTCCAGAATGATTCTTTCGTTTAGTCAGATGCCCACATCGAAGTAAAATAAAAGTTGAGAGCGTTTGGAAAGGCTTTCAAAAAATTTTCAATTTTTTTTTTAAAAAAATTATTTTTTTATATATTTTTGGATTGATTTAATGTATTGATTTTAAAAATAATTTTTAAAAATAAAAAAAATATTATTTTAATATAAAAACATTTGGACTCATTAAATTATATATTATGATCTGGGTTCTTTTTATTGGCCCTTTGGGATTTGTTTTTCCTTTATTTATTTATTGGGTTTTTTAAGTTACAATATAGGTTTTTATTAATTTTTATTTCTTAGTATTAAGTTGATTGTAAATTGTTTTTTATATTTTTTATTATATAATAAAATAAACAAATTAATTTAATTCAGTACAATCTATGAAAACAAAAGCAAAGGCATAAAAAACAAATAAATGTGCTCTTCAAATGAAAAAAAAGTAAAATTTAAATTAATTGTGTGATTTTTAATTAGTTATTTAATTGAGAATTCTTACTTTAAATATAATTAAATTTTTTAATTTTTATGGGTGTTTAAACTCATATGATCATTTTAATTGACTGCTTTTTTTTTTATAATCAAGACTCTTCTACCATGATTAAAAGTGTATTTGGTTCATAGATGTGATGATTTTTTTTAAAAAAATATAACACATTTTAAACACAAACCACACCTTTAAAAATTAAAAATATATATTTTTTATTTTAAAAAATACAAGCTAACCTCCATTCAAACACACATTAATTCCATTATACTCGATCGGTTTCACCTTTCTTCCTTTATTTTATTGTGATTACTAATTATTCTACTATGATTAACATGAGAATATTTATTTATTTAGTGTAAATACGTTGTTTTAACGACGAGCTACTATTCAAGATCCAGGGACTCGGAAAAATTAACTAAAAAAGAAATTGTGTGTGGGGCTTGGCGCCTGGCAGGGCGACAAACAAAGAAGAAAGAGAGGCAAGAGGTAAACGTCGTCGTTGCAGGAATGAGTTTAAAATCTTCTATGCTGTTTATATCCATCCATCCATCCGCATCATTAAGCCACGAGAACGTGAGGCTCAAAACGCCCACTCACTTCTTGCTTTCTGCTACACGAATCACTTCCTTCTCCCTCCCTCCCTTCCAATCCTCCCTACTCAAAATGCAACTTCTCTATGCTCCAACCTGCCATAACCTCTCCTTGCGAAGCTTACACACGCGACCAAAAGAAGGTAACGTAACACACTAGCTTCAATCTTCGCTACTCCATTGAGATAATTTTTCTTTTATAGTGTTTTTTGAAGTAGCTTTTGAATTCCAAGCATGGATCGCGGTCTCTGTTGCAGGGTTGTTCTCATCTCTAGAGAAATGGCTTCATTTATCTGTTAACAATCAGCCTTGTAAACTACCACCTCGTAAATGCTTCTACCTGAAGAAAACCAGAGCTCTTAATTCTTCTGTTCAAGGTAATCTTTCTTTCTTTTATTATTATAATGTAGAGACTCCATTTTGTAAGTCATCGATCTAGATCACTGCCCTTGTAGTCCAGTTTGCCTTATTAATTCAGTACAGCTCTGGAGTTTGAACTGTACTTCTTTATCTTGCTTAATATTTTTGTAGTCATTTGCGTCGTCCTTTTTTTTTTTTGGTTGTATATATAACACAATACTCCTTTGGGTGTTGTGCAGCTGGCGGTTCTGCAGTATCAACAAGGAATGCTGAGAGTGATGTGCTGAAAGCCTTGTCTCAGATAATTGATCCAGACTTTGGAACTGATATTGTCTCTTGTGGTTTCGTGAAAGATCTCAATATTGATGAAGCTCAAGGAGAGGTTGATTCGAACACGAGATCCAAAGTTTCCTTGATATGCATAAAAAGTATAATGTTGTTGCTGAAACGTTTGCTATATTACGTCAGGTTTCATTTCGGTTGGAGCTCACAACACCGGCATGTCCAGTCAAAGACATGGTAAATGACACTATCATCACTCTTTGATAGTGAAAATGTGTGGATGACTTTTTGATGAGTAACAATCAAAATCCCATTTATTTTCTTCTTTGTAACCCCAGTCCCTAGTATTAATTGGTCTCCACGCACATGATTCAGAAACTTTGTGTTTCCAGTGATCTTCTTTTGTTCTTTGATCCTATAGAAATCTTTCCAACTCTGTGTAGAGTCTTTGATAAGATCGTCAATGTAGATGGTTTGCAATTGTGGTGTAGTAAGTATGACAAGATTTGATTGCAACAGTTTGAGCAGAAGGCAAATGAGGTGGTAGCCTTGCTTCCATGGGTCAAGAACGTCAAAGTGACGATGTCAGCACAGCCTGCCAGACCAGTTTATGCAGGGCAACTTCCCCAAGGGTTGCAGACAATTTCAAATATTATCGCAGTTTCAAGTTGCAAGGTAAGCTTCCTATAAACTTTGGCTGCTTTTCTTGCTTTATATTTGATTATATAAGGATTGGCTCTTTATTACTTCTGACAATTGCTAGAAGTTAATAAAGACTCGACTCTGACACCTCATGTGCTTCAAACATATCGTGCTATAAGTTATCATTTCCCCTAGGTTTTTGATGGGAAAATTAGAAATCATGCTTTATGGATCGTGCCATCTGCTGCGCCATGTTGTCTTTGGTTACTGAAACTAAAATTAATGTGTACAATATCGTTTCTATGACTGTTATTTGTGAAAAGTTGTGCAGGGAGGCGTTGGGAAATCAACTGTAGCAGTAAATCTTGCATATACTTTGGCTGGTATGGGTGCTAGAGTAGGCATTTTTGATGCTGATGTCTATGGTCCAAGTTTACCGACAATGGTTTCCCCGGAAAACCGATTGCTAGAGATGGTAGTATTTTTAAAATGAACTCTTTTCTACAGCAATTTGATTACGCTGCAATTACAAATGCATAAGAACTTCTACAGAATCCGGAGAAGAGAACTATCATTCCAACTGAATACTTGGGAGTCAAGCTGGTATCTTTCGGATTTGCTGGACAAGGGAGGGCAATAATGCGAGGTCCAATGGTTTCTGGGGTCATCGATCAACTACTGACCACCACTGAATGGTATGTTGTGGCTCTAAACAAAAGTCAGAACTTGTGTAGCAGAAACACTAATTAAAGGAGCTTGATAATATTGCTGTTTCAGATCTTTGTGGGTTTCAGTTCTACAGCAGTTCACATTTCAACTTCTCCCTATGAACTACTATACGATTGATATGACAAATTTAATTTTCAGTTCGTTTTATTAATTTCACAGATTCACATCTTAAATATATCTCAATGCAGGGGAGAGCTGGATTACCTTGTTATTGACATGCCTCCAGGAACTGGTGATATACAGCTAACTTTATGCCAGGTTTCCATTTCTCTTTCTTTTTATTTATTTATTTATTGAGAAATGGTGTGTGTTTTCACCTTCATGGCCCAACTGAAATTACCCGTTGAATGTGCTTTAGCTTTTAATTTTTGTTGATGTGAGTTATAATTATCTATAGGCATATGTAGAAAGAAAAGGAAAAGACTCTGCTGAAATGTGCTTTTTGCATGGCATCTCCTATGCTTAATCTCCGCAATTCAGCTGAATAAGATATATTTTCAGGTAGTCCCACTAACTGCTGCTGTTATTGTTACCACACCCCAAAAGCTAGCATTCATCGATGTTGCCAAAGGAGTTCGCATGTTTTCAAAGCTTAAGGTTTGGTTCGTTTCTTCATTACAATCACCCTCGAATTGTATTTCAACATGTATACACTCACACAGTCACACTCACATACATGGAGGTAGAATTTATTTGTATGGAGATGAAAATACTCATGAACATGATGGAAGAGAACTTAAAAATATGTATGTTACTTGTTACCTTTACATATTCATGTTGTCTATTCAAGTGTACAGGTGCCATGCGTTGCTGTAGTAGAGAATATGTGCCACTTCGATGCCGATGGGAAACGCTATTACCCATTTGGTAGAGGTTCAGGTTCTCAGGCATGCTCATTATCCAAAAATCTAATTTTCTATTAATATTTATATCAATGCGAATAATTCATTCATTATCAATAATGTTTAGCAGATGCAGATATTTCACTGTTTTTTTTTTACATATTTGCAGGTTGTCCAGCAGTTTGGAATCCCTCATCTGTTTGATCTTCCGATTAGGCCAACTGTACGCCCTATATAAGTGTTCTTATCGTCGGTTATACTTGTTATACTTTAAACTTCTTTCATGTAATCTGCTTAGATAGATTACTGGATAGGCATTACTTTCGTATTGTGAACTTGCTAGATTCCTGCACTCAGGGCTGAAATTCTCTTGTTTATCTCGGATAATTTCCCTTTCCCAAAAGTATTCTAAATTAGTTATGTTTGGCACTGTGACCTCTGTGCATCTAATTTTGGTTACAATCATTAAACAAATTCCGTCCTGCATGAGCAATGCCATGAGATCCTTTACATACAAATTAGATAGTTTCAATGTCAGAGTGTTCGTGATTTTTAGTGCTTCACTTTAACTTCGTCATAACCTTTTATTACTCCATTAGAAATTTAAAAACATATGCTGAAAATGATTAAGCAAACTATAATTTTTCACTCTATCATCTGTGTAGCTATCTGCTTCTGGAGATGGTGGAATGCCTGAAGTGGCGGCTGATCCTCAAGGTGAAGTGGCAAAAATATTTCAGAACCTTGGAGTTTGTGTTGTGCAACAGTGTGCCAAGATTCGCCAACAAGGTACACTGAAAAATATTCTGTACCCTGGTGTTTTGGTACAAGAAAGCAAAAAACTTCTGTACCAAAATTGAAATCTTAAGTATTTGGGAACTTTAATTGCGATACTTTCAATACTTTCTTGCTGGAAATAAAATTCCTTTTATGTTATGTTCATTCTAGTGTCCACAGCTGTCACCTATGATAAATCAATCAAAGCAATCAAGGTGAGGGTGCCGGATTCAGAGGAAGAGTTCCTTTTGCATCCTGCAACAGTGAGACGGAATGATCGCTCCGCCCAAAGTGTGGTATGTTATGATGCAACTCATTCATCTTTTTCAGATACGTAATACCATCTACGCCCACATTTACAATGATAAAAGACTCGATGATTGTACATTGCCATTAAGAATAGAACCATCTCTAGTAAGAAGACCAGCCTTGAGAGAAAGTCTTATTATGGTCGAATTCAATTGTTATTATCATAAACTCACACATCATCTCAATATGTTGTTCCTCTGCTGTTTGCTGGCTGCCCCTTGGCCCTGGTTTTTTCCCCTTCCTCTCTGAAATAGGATGAATGGACCGGGGAGCAAAAGCTGCAATACGCTGATGTTCCAGAAGATATTGAACCTGAAGAAATTCGGCCTATGGGAAACTACGCTGTGCAAATAACATGGCCGGATGGATTTAGCCAGGTGACTTGATGTCCTCCATATCTTACTCGTTAAATAAATGTTTCTATGGTAAACTATTACGATTGTTGCTGAATTATATGTTTCTGACAACTGATAAGAGATAGGTCTATCTTAGTAACCACTTTAGCAAGGGCCCTTCTGTGTTCCAGAGTCTCTGTGCTCAAATTGTCATCATTTAGTGCTCTTGATGCCATGCAGATTGCTCCGTATGATCAGTTACAGACAATGGAACGATTGGTTGATGTTCCTGAACCGGCTCCAATTGGGGTATGTTAACACCTATCTGTACATGCCAATTGTTTTCTACATAGCACCTTGTCGGAAAATTTATGAGGTTTGCATCCTCTGGGCTTCTTCAGGCATGATTTGGTTGGTGAAGTTGAATAGAGACTGTATGAACCAGAAAAGATAGAAAGAAAAAAAAGAAGAAGAAGAAGAAGACAGCACCACAAATCTTCCCAAACTCAGTTACCCTCAGGTGAAATAGCGTACCGGAGCTGGTAGAAGCTCTCGAAGTGCATTGTCTCTGGCCTGTTTGCCTCACCCTCTCGAGTGATTCTCAGGGACAGTTGTACAGCCCAAATGTTGTAGTAGAAACCCTATCAAAAGCATCCGATTCCAGTTAGATTTCCCTTTTATATCGTCAGTTTTTGACTATATGAGTTGGTCTGGAAGTGTTTCGTTTGCTTATCCGCTCTCCTTGGAACCATCTGTTTGTATATCAAAGAAATCAAGTCTCTGTTGAATGGTAAAACAACCATCTGCATTACAATACAACCACCAGGCAGGCGTCTTTATTAACATAGCCTGACGAGCGTGGCGTGCAGATGCTATGTTTCGACGTGGATTGAAGCAGTAAAACGCCCTTCACAAAAAAATAATAATCAAATGAGCTAATATTATGTAGTTTATTTGTTAGTTTTGAATTGTGCGGGAACAATATTGTTTTTTTACAATTTTTATGTATAGTTAAATTACTGGATTTTTTTTAAAAGTAAATAAATACTTAACTATGGTCGAGTAACTTGTTTTATATTTAACTTTTTTAAATACAGTATAATGATTTTATTGACATTATAATTAAAATTCTTAAAACTTAACTATACAGGTCTATTTGTTATTTTCTAATGGTTTTTCATAATAATTATTTGGTTTCAGAGTTAATGCGGTATTTTTATAAATAATAAAATATTAAAAAAGTTTTTTATAGTATTTGTGGCTTCACCACCTTTGGGTTGCATACATGACATAATTTAATGGTCAAATCATTATTCTTTCGTGTCATTTAATTATTTTTTAGAGTCCTTTTTTTTTTAAAACAACATAATTGGTCAATGAATCTTTAGTTCGGCACCGAAAATCTTTTCTTATTTTTCTTTCTTTTCTCACTTCTGAAAATTGGTGCTTTGCCCTCCAGACTTGTAGATAATCCCTTCAATTTTTTTTTTTTTTAGATTTAGTCTTTTTTTATTATTATTTTTTAAAATTAAAATTTTTTAATTTCATCATTTTTTTTTAATTTTTTTAAGTCTGTCATATTTTATTCTTATTTTTTTATTGCTAATTTTTATTTGAGATCTTTTTTTTTTTTTCAATTCTACCTTCTATTTGTTTTTTTTTGATCTTTGTTTTTTTATTATAATTTTTTGCTTTGATAATTTTTTTAGATTGATTAAATTGCATTGTGAATATATTTTTTGCAAAAAAAAATTATATTTTTAAAAAAAATACATTAAAAGATAAAGGTAAAAATAAATCTACAATTAAAATATCATTTTGCATTTTATAAATGCGAGACAATACTGAAAGAAAATATTAATATATAAAACCATGTTGATATAATTTTAAAAAAATACTGTTATAAATAAATAAAAAAAATTATATTGTTCATGTGAACACGATTCTGTCGGTTCTTGATTTGGTAATTTTATATATTAGGTGGTAATATAATGCATGATATATAATAATTACTAGATTGAATATACGACTAATATTAGGAGTATTTATTTTGTTTGAAATTCCGAAGTGAAGCAACTAAAAGGGCTCCCGAGTTAAGGCGGGCTGGTGAGCGCCTGAACGAGTTTGACAAGTGAAAAGACGAGAGCATTTTTCTTTTGACGAAGTAGCGTAAGAGTCAGGAAGATTCTGCCTTCTGTTTTTGTTATCGTTTTGACGCTTGATTTTACACCATTAACAGGGCATGCGGCATTGACAACGACGCCTTCAAGGTCCCTCCTCTCCTCTGCATTAAATAAACCATTAGTATTTCGCCATCACGCGGCTTCTCCCTCTAATCGGACTCTTCCCGGCGGGGTTACCTGCGAAACGATGTCGACCTCAACTGGAACCGTTTTCCCCACTTTAAGAAGTGTCACCATACCCTATACTGACCTCAAGGTGCGTGAGCAGTCTTTGTTTTAATCAAAGTTGATGTCTGTGGTGGAATTACTTATATTTATGTTTGAATTTTTGTTGGTAGAACAAGGATGCAGACTTGTCGGCCAAGATAGAGGAAGGTTTTGGACCCAACGGCCTTGGGATTCTTTCAATTTCTGATGTAATATTCTGAAAATTCTTTCTTTATTTTCCCTTTTTTCTATTTTCACTATAATCACTTTGCGTTTCGGAATTAGAATTTATTTGTATATGATAGCGCGGAATGGTGCAAAAGGATTCCTATAGCGACTAGTTTGGTTGTTGTGTGTTTTTACTTGGTAAATCTTTAATTCCTTTAAAGACAAGTATTAAATGCTTGACTTCTTGTTTGATTTTGTTTTTTACCCTTTATCATTACAGGTCCCTGGATTTTCTTCGTTGCGTCAAAATCTTCTACATCTTTCACCCAGGTACAAGTTCAGAAATAGATTTCCTATGTCCATTAAGAGTGCCATTGGATATAAAACATTCAGAAACAGAACCAAATGGATTTTTAGGCACTAGCTTATGATGCATATATCCTTCAATCTTATCAGACTGGCCAACCTTCCTCAAAAGGTAAAGGATGAGCTTGAAGATCCACACAGTAGGTAATTAATGATTCTGCCTCTTAGTTTTTTCTTTAACTCTGTTACCTCTATATGTCTTTCGCATCCCCATTTTATGTACATGAAGAGTCAGATGCTGTTCTTGACCCACATTCTGTGTATAATAGCTAAATATGGTATATGCTCAGAGATATAGTGTATTGCAAAATGTTTGTTAAAAAAAGCTGTGTATACAGCGTGCTGTTCTTTTTTTCTCTTTCTTCTGTAGAATGTACTTTGGAAGCTCAGGAACAAGTGACTCCTCTTGCCTTTTAGTTGGAATGCTATTCCTTTATTCTTAACCCAATGGTAGTTGGCATTATGGTGGCTTCAGTCAGTAGTGGTTTAACTTCCTGCTTCATTTTACCCACCATCTCTATGTAGGTATAACTTTGGATGGAGTCATGGGAAGGAAAAGCTTGAATCTGGGAAGCCTGGTAAACTTTCTATTATATTAAAATTTAATAATCAATCCATCCAGTTCAATAAATTGCAATAATCACACTGTAATTACATTTATCCAAGTTAATGTTTTATATATCTATCATTTTTTTTTTTCTCTTACCTTTTTCTTCCTATTGTATCTTCTGTGCAGATCTACTGAAAGGCTCTTTTTATGCAAATCCAATATTAGATGTTCCTACCACTGACATGTGTCTAAAACAGCGGTAAAAGCTTAGAAAACAAAACTCATGTTGAAATGTTTCTTGTTTTTATTTATTGATGAAAGCTTTGCTGTAGATTTATAAAGCTGGCCTAACACCATTGATTTTTGGACAAAGCAGAATAAAAAAATAGGGATGTATATGGTTCACATGGTTTGTTTTTCATGTCACTGTATTTGCTTAGCTGAGGAATTTTTTTTCCTCTTGTGCTGTAAAAAACTAGTTATTTACAAAAAGTTAAAGACATTACATTACTCATCTGCATAACTTGTCACCCATGCTCGCTGTCTTTTAGGTATCCGTCTTATTGTTCTTCAAACATATGGCCTGGCAATGCTTTGCCAGAATTGGAAACTGGTAAGTTCGAGATCAACACTTTGATTTTGATGCTGCAGATTCTATCAATCAAATATTTTTAATACAGTGCTTGCCTTTTTAGATTTTTCTTTAGGCTTCAAGAATTAGTATATTGCAAAATATCTCTCAAAGTCTTTGAAATGTAATAATTTTTAAGCTGTTGATTTGCAATTTGCAATCCAATAAAACCCCTTTAAATATAGAATTCTCACCTTGATGTCTAGTATGATGCCAAAATCATTGGAATCACCTTGGCTTTACACTCTGTATATCCAAGAATTATAGCACATTCTTCTTTGCATCCTCTTGCTGAGCAAAGTAATTATAAAATCAGTTGCCAACCACCCCTTAATTCTGCTGTTGTTTATCTTTCAATGAGCTGTTGCCAAACCCCTTTTCTTTTTCTTTTTTGCTTTCTGGTGCAATTATTTGTGTTTATGATCTACACATTTATTGACAGCAGCATATATTCTTTATACTGCTTATTTGTAAATTGAGTTTTAGCTTCCAATTACCATTGATTCCAGCTTTTATTGGATGTCACTGCCTTATTTTTCACAACAGAGAAGTTAGTCTTTATACCAGTACTTTGGTATACATTCATGCTGATCTTTTTCTTTTTTTCTTGTACAAGACAACTTTGAGATAATGCGACATAATGCCTGTATTATATCAGGGTCCTTTTCTTTTCTTTTCTTTTTTCCCGCATTTCCTATATTTTGAAATTACTGAACATCAGCTGTTAATGTGCAGCTTTCAAAGCACTTGGGAAGCTGATTCATGATGTTGGATTGATGGTAGCTTATCACTGTGATCAATATGGTAAAACTTTATGTGTCCCAATGTTGGTATTTAAATTAAGCTAATAAGATATTGAACTCCTCTGAATTCAAATCCTCTACATGTACACATATGTTGCTGAATATTTAGATAATTCCTTAGGTCTGAAGAATAGAATCCATCATTTAGTTGCCCAGGAAATTGAATTAGCCATAACTATAACATTGGGAAACTATTGAATATAGGAGTTTGAGTCTGTGAATCACCTTAAATGTCCTTATTGGTGGAGTCAACTTCTTTAAATAGAGGGTTGTGGATTCCCATTGGATTTGAAACAAAAATTGTGATTAATAGTTTTCCATTTGAGATGAGAGTTTCCAGGCTTTACATATCAGCATTGAATTGCACTTGAATATATATTATCTTCATATGGTTGGCAACCTGCAATTGTGGCTAAAAAAGTCCAGCCTGGCCATGTATATGATTTTGAAATGAGGTCATTCTTACCTGAGTCACAAACCACCTTGTATGAGTAGCGCTGGATTGAGCACTTGCTGAGTGGATTGCCTGCCTTATCCTTCTTTCTTTCTCCATTTGTCTTTATTTTTATTTTTTCACTTTTGACTACCCTGGGTAATTTGTTCGATTTTGATGAGCTCGTGTAGTATCCAAAGGAATGGAAGTGGATCAAAATGAAAGCCTCAAACAGATACTTACTCGTTCTCGGTGTCATAAAGGCCGGTTGCTTTATTATTTTCCTACACTAAGGAGGTAATGCTTTTCCTATCTCCCACTTTACTTGTCACAGGTTTTTGGTATAGCTGATGAATTGTCATGTGAAAGAACCAATTCTATTTTCAGTCGTCATGATCTGACTTGTTGATAATTCCATCTGTTGTGTAGCTATATTGAAATAGAAAACTTTGTGATTTACATGACTAACTTGATTAAGCTGGTCTCCTCACCCTTGATGCCCTGATTCATGTCAGTATGGCACTAAATTTCGGAAAAGTTGAGAGTAAAATCTGCGGAAGAAAGCATAGTCGAGATACAAAATGACTATGAAATAGAAAATCTTACTACCATACAAGATAGTTACATGCACATATTCATAAGAATGAGACTGAATGCCGCTTCTTGATAGAAAAAGTTTTCCAGAGGCAGCAAAGAATATTAAATGTGCACTAGTTAGGGCATATCACTATCACCAATTAGGGCATATCATTACCAAATTTTCCTCGTAGTAATTACTTTTTATTTCTTTATTATATGAACTGCTTTAAGTTGTTAGGGCTCTTCAAATGATTTTTTGAAATACTAATGGTGGTTTACAGTTAATGTCTACTTGAATGCAGAGATGTCATGCGAAGACTGAATTTAGTGTTCTGTCTTTTGGGTCCTTGACTCCTTTCTGGAACACTAATCTGTATTCCAGATGGTAGCTCTTCATATTTGTTGCTTATATCTCATGATGAATTGCATGAAATGGTGGAGTCTGTCAAAATAATGTGCTTCCAATGATATAATAAGTGGCTTCTGGAGGGAATACTTACAAGTAGAATCACATGCAGTGATTGTGTCCCAGATGGTGACTCAACATCAACTTGGTGTGGGTGGCATACAGATCATGGCTCACTGACAGGTGATCAACTTCTTAATTCATGAGATACTATTTTTGTTCTCTCTCTGGGGCATATAGGCTTGTTGATGATGTGCATGCTTAAGCATTTTTCTCAGCAACATACATTTCTTTTTCTGATTTTGTATTTAAATTCCAAATAAAATTTATCCTAGGATTTACAAATTTTTTTCCTGCCACTTGTTATTGACAAGGATAAGTTTGTAGAGAGATCAGAATATTTCTTTTTCTTGGAATTTCTAAATTGGGGTTGACTTTGTGTCTTTGTTTCAATTTGATATGTAGGTTTGACTTGTGCCATGTTTAAGAGAGATGGTGTAGAAATACCTTGCCCTGATAGCACTGCTGGCCTTTATATTAAAACACGAACTGATCAAATTGTCAAAGTAAACTTTCTTGTCTTTGAAATTTTACTTATGCAAAATGCTATCTATGATAATGAGCTTCATTTAATTGTTCACTTTAACATATTCTTCATTCTTTTGGAAGCACCAGCCTTTGTGTTAGACTCCATATTAGCTGTTAGAAATGTAGGATCACTTACTCCATTCTTGTTTTCCAATCTTCTGGCTTGAAACCAAGCAGATTAACTTTAGAAGTCTGATTCATATCTTCACTCATTTGCCTCTCATGAAATAAAACTGAGAGATAGCAGATGTCAAATGATTATAACATAAGAAACCTAGAAAATTCCTCAGATTAACTTTAGAAGTCCGATTCATAACTTCACTCATTTGCCTCTCACGAAATAAAACAGAGATAGAGCAGATGTCAAATGATTGTAACATAAGAAACCAAGAAAATTCCTCATTACAGACCATAGAAGCAAATTTAAAATCAAGTCGATTTTGTTTCAACCTTGAAAGCTGCGAATTAATAGAACAGCAAAATCTTAAACCTTGAAAGTTATGAATGATAAGAACAGGGACAGGTTTTATGTTTGATGGGTTCCCACATGGTTGTATTCATGGAGAGAAATGGTGATCAGATACTCTAAGAAAGCATCCATTTATTTTTCCTTTTCAACTTGAATTTAGTACAACACCAACCGTGTTCCCTTCAAGCAGCCTCACCCCTAATAAAAAGAATGAATCTGGGGAAGTCCTCAAAAAAGAAGTGAGAACGAGTGCTTTATATAAGTGGAAGTGCTTGCTTCATACTAAACCTTTTTAACATATGTGGTTCATTATGACATTTTTAAGTACACTCTGAATGATACTAAGTTTGTCATTGACTTGCATGTTTGTTATGTTTTAGGTTGTGTTTGGAGAAGGTGAGGTAGCGTACCAAATTGGTGAAACAGCTGAAATACTGTCAAGAGGTTATCTTTGTGCAACACCGCACTCTGTTCAGGTACTTTTCATATTTGATCTTTATAATGGAAATAATTTGGGACTAACACTTAGGATTGCATGTTGTGTATTGCACTAGTTCTTATATTGTACCAACAATTAGTATTTGTTGTTGGCTGCATGGTTTGGTGATCCTTCAAGGTGAAAAATAGTGGTGTCATTGTATGAAACAAAAATTCTAGGTGAAAGGGACTTAGCTATGTTGAAATTTATCAAAGCAAAAACGTGAGGGGACATGCTTTCAAGTGATTGTTTTTCCTGTTCTGAAGGGCTGTTGTGAGTTTTCTATATGATTGAGTAAGAAGGGTTTAAGCTCGGTTTGAACTTTTATTTCTGTACATTTGAAGTTGGAAATGATTTCATTTACAGATATTCTTTTCCTTAAAGATCTATGATTTGTCTCCCTTGACATCTCTTGATTTTTAAATGCCTAACAATTGATGCATGACAGCACATGCATGTCTCTTTGTTTTATAAATTTGAAACTTTTCTTCAAGTGCCACAGGGGGGGCTTGTCTAAGATAAATAGTCAGTTATTTCTATATGCAGAGTGACAGTAAGCTAAGTGAGCATGAAAGATACAATGGGCATTTTATTTTCCTACTTATATACTTCCTACGGGCTTTACTTTCTTGTAAGAAAAATGCTTTCATTTGTTCCATAAAGCATTCATTTCTGATATATGTGATACTTGTATGGAGTGGGCTGCCCTCTTTCGTTGTCTAGGGACCATTTGCAGCAGTCCCGCACACAAGTGCCAGCCCTACTTTTTTTCAGAAGGTGTTACTTAAAATTCCAGCCATACTTCTTTTCTTGACAAACTGCTTGTCGTACCATTATGTAACCCTGATGATGAGCAAACTGAAGTAGAGCTGAAATTCAGTGATTGAAGTTGGAGCATCTAACTTACATGTGACACCTATCATTAAGATTACAATGCATTATATCTAAGCTGTGAACAATGAAAAATAAGTAACTTGGTGGTTTTTTCCTTTCTGTACAATCTCTTTGGAATATAATGAAGTAATAACCTGTCCTGGTTTAATGTTTTTTCTGTAGGCACCCAAAGGGGAGGAGGCTTCTGGTGTTGACAGATCAACATTTGCATTATTCATGCAACCCGATTGGTATGCTATTTAACAAAGATGAATTATAGAATCTATTAACATGACTTGTCCTGTCACGTCTCCTTATAGCTATGTAAATGAACTATTCTGAACACCGGTAGTTTCAATGTAATCTTGAGACTGCATATGGATCTACAGACAAAAATGTTGGCGGCAGTCATGCGATTGATATATCCATTTTCTTCCATAACACACACACTTGGATGAATTAGTTATTAATTTTATTTTATTCTTTTTAATCAGCTCTAAGTATGGACTAAAGATCCTTGCATTGTATGATGTCTTTACTGTTGTGCTATGATGGCATCAAGCATCATTAACCAGTATTTTTTTTTTCGGAGAAACTTGTAACTTTTAAACAGAGCAAGATACATTGACGTGTTTCTTGTCTTGTAGGGACGAGAGACTTAACTTTCCCAAGGAGATGCATATTCACAAAGATGTAAGTAGCCCATGCTTTAAATTCTGTAACTTACAAAGCACGCTGCATATTTGATTGAAAATCTGGTAGAATTAGAAAGTTATTGGCTTCATCATGATAAATTTCATTTTGAGTTACTTGGGGCACAAGTGGACGTAGGAAGAAAATGATAACACATGAACCAGGATCATAAAAAAAAAGAAAGAGCTATAGTTGAAGGAAAACTAACCATTTCATGAAAAATGAGCAAACGCCAGCAAAAAAACTGTTTACTGCGCACTCTTCAAAAAAATGAATTGCTTGTAACTCGCACGCAGTAGAGAAAGTCCCACCATATGTTGGTGCATATTATTAACATTAAAAAAAAAAACCTAAAATATTTATATCTGGTCCTTTTAAAAATAAATTTGATAAGCTCTAGCTAGGCAGTCCACATCAACCCGTTATTCTACGATTAAATGCCCAATGTACTGAAAGCGGGGGCCGTATCCCGTGTGATCATATCAGTTTTTTCAAGGCATATATACTGCTTGGTAGCTGTGCAAAATTGTTATTATATTAAAAAACAACTAAAAAAAAAAGTCATTTTAGCTTCTTGGATTTTTCTATTCATCACTAGAAAAATGATTATTTATTCTTCTAATGAAAAAGACACATGCTTTCAAACCAGGGTTATTTTAATATTTTTGTATTAATCATTCTTAATTGATTTTGAAATATTTTTATTTATTCATTGATTTAATTAATAGTAAAATAATCAAAATACCTCTAAGAAAAAAAAAGAAAAAAAAGGTGGTCTTGGGTAGGGGTACTTATGAATTCTTGTTATTTCATGCATGGTATAATTACACATGTGCCCTTTGATGCAGGGCATTGAAATTCATTGCAATTTTGGGTATTTAGATCTTTTAGCTTTTTTTTTTTTTTTTTTGTTAAATGTAAGTTTGGTTGAGGGTTATGATTTATTTTACCATTAAAATAATAATTTTATATTCATCCTCACACAAATCACTATTCATAGCAATGTTCACTTTGCAAAATTTCATCACAGGTCCTCAAGTTTTTCTCTTGCTCCATTGTGGTTCAAAGACTTTATTTTCTTTCAATTAGGTCCTCAAGAGTTCCTTCTTGGTTGCTCTGGATTTTTTTTTCGTTCTCTTTGAATTTCATGTAATCTCTTTCCCTGGGTATTGTTAGATTATTTTGGCATTGCATGCCATGTCGATTTTACATGGGAAGTTTTGAAATTATTGTAAAAAAAAAAAATTCAAAGAATAGGGATCAAAATTGACATTGGCAAAACCTGAAAGCCCTTTTCATTCTTACTGTTAAAAAATGCATGTAAATCTACACTTTGATCCTTCTACTTTACTTTAGTCTCCTAGGATTTTGGATTTTTCATTTAGGTCCCAAATTTCATTTGTTTTGCATTATAGACCTTGAGTCTTGAGAGAGGGGAGAAAAAAAATAGTCCGAAAGATTTGAGGAGACAGAGCTTACTTGGTGTCTATAGATCAAGAGAGGAGGAACTTGTCTTTAAGAGAGAAACTTCATGAAAATAGAAGAAGAAAAAGAGAGGAAGGAGAACATTTTCACTCAAAAACTGCAGCAAGGAAGCGCATCATTTATCGAAATTAGAAGGCCAATAACTGCAGCAAGGAAGTGCTTCTTGCCTGAGTGTTTAGCAGATATTGACTTGACTTTTGATCTCCCGTTTCCTGTGTTGGTTGCAGCTGGAGCTAGCCAATAGCTGTCTCACGTTTGGAGAATATTCTGAGACGCTGCTGGACAAGTATTACCACTTGAAAACGTGAAGGGTCGTTATGTTCCTCCTCCTCCCCCTGCTTTCAATAGCAACTGTTCTGTATGACGTCATGATCATATAATTAAATCCTCTCTGCCTGCTTGGAAGACCCAAAGACAATTTTGATATGAACTCCTGCCTTTTTCATTTTCTTATTCATATTCGCATGTTATTGATAGAGGGAAGAAAAGGGATTCTTTCTGATGTCGTCAGCATCGACGGATTTATTCGTTTTCTACTTATTGTCACAGTGATGAATCGCTTCTTGCTGTGGGCTCTGATAAAAATGAAGAAAAGCACGGTACGTGTTCATACCCTCCGAATCCCATTCCCCTCAGTCCCAACTGGGTTTTCTTTTTAAATTATCACTGATTAAAAAAATTGCAATTTCAAAAAGTTTTTACAAAATCACACTGTTGATGAAATCAATGGTTTAAAATTGTTAAATGGATTGTCACAAATAACAGGGACGAGGAGAATGGGGAGAAAAATAAGAGAGAAACAAAAAGATACCCTAAAGTTATGCTCATAAGATTTTAATAAGATTAAAGTGAATTCATTGATATATAAAAAAATATTAATAATAATAAAAATGGGTTATACTTGTTCAATAATTCGGGATCTAGCTGATCCGGGGTTAGAACCGGGTTGGGTTGAAAAAAAAAACAAGGGAAGTAAAAACCTGGTATGACCTGATGGGTTGACACAGCGATCCGGTTAAAAACCCGGTTGCAAATTGTTGATTTTTGTTATGTTTTTTATTTATTTATTAAAATAATGTTTTATTTTTTAAAAAAAAAAATGAACCTGGACGACCCGATGATTCAGTCAATATCTGGCGACTTGGTTAAAATTTAGAATTCAGACCTTGAACCGAATTGAGTCTAAAAATTATGGTACGAATAACTTATTTATTCTTGGATGATGCATGCAACCCATTCTGATTATTATTAATAATTTATTTTATGTTATTAAATTTATTTTATAATATTTTTTTTAAAAATATAGGTGGTGTTGTTGAAATTTTAGTTTGTCTTTCTTCATCTTATTTTTCTTATTATAACTACTCACTTGTTTTTAATATGATGAGATTTATTTTATTGAGATATTTTGCCACTGTATTGTAATCAGTGTGCCTCAAAAGGTTTTTTTCTCTATTTGTTTTCCTTCTTTATCATCATTGAAATACATAAACCTTTTCAAGCGAACAGCTCTAGCTGTGAGAATTGTCAAAGCCATTCAGGATAAGGTGGGTCCCGAGCTGATACTGTCTGCCGTGGCCGTGGTGTGAGAGTGTGAAGATGTTTTTATTTATCGGCGGGGGGATAAGAATAAAGAGGAAGAAAATGATAATTTATTCTGAAGGGAGGTATTTTTTATATGTCAAATTGTCATTAATATGGCAGAGGTCGGCCGATAAATCCCAATCTGTCACGACTCGAGGTATCAATGCTATGACGTCATGCTCGCCGGCCTGCCGCTTCGTGCTCTCTCTCTCTCTCTCTCTCTCTGTGTCAAAGGTCAATTTTGGCATTTAAAATTGGTTGTCTTTTAGCCTCTGTGGCTGCTTTAGCTATATTTATTTAAGTGTTCGATGTGTTTTTTTTCTTAAAAAAAAACTTTTATCGTGTTTCCGTCGTCGTTTTCAATAAAATAAAACTGACACGTTCTCAAAACTCTTCAAAATAAAAAACTGGGTTATCAAAATTAGTTTTATGTCTTATTATGCAATAATTTAAGAATTAGGTGAGGCAATGACAAGTGCAGAATTTGATCAGACCAAACTAATAATTGAGTTAGGGATATATTGTTATACTTAAATTACTTCAATTAGTTTTATATATTATTATGTATCCTACAACTCTTGACATTATATATATATATATAATCAAATTAGAATTCTAATAATTAGAGTATAAAATTAACACTGAGTGTGTGTTTTTTAAAGATAAAAACGAGACAAAAAATTTAAGTATTAAATCCTAATAGGTTTTTATTTTAAAAATTAAAAAAAAAATGAAGGGTTTTAACTCCTCCTTTCAATGAATTTTTTAAAAAACAAAATTGATTTTTTTTTAATTTAAATTATTTTTTATGTTTTTAGTTAATATTTTGATATTAAAAATAAATTTTTAAAAATAATTTATTTATTTATTTATAAAACATCATTATATAAACCGGTTTCAGGTTTCCCTTGAAACATTTGTAGCAGAAAGTCTGGATTTTAAAAGGAAAACGTGGGCTAAATAAGGACAAAAAAGCCGCGGGGGGGGCTGTATACATCCCCTTACACGGCTTCTCTGAGCTCAGGTCCTTTTCAGTGTTTGAATTAGCATCCACTCTCATTTGACCAGCGTGTGAATTTCTTTTCTGTAATGACCAGAACACCCCTGCCAGGAAAAGTAATTGAGTTGAAAAATACAAGTTCATGATTTGTGTGCTGTCTTTTCTTCCTCTTTCTTTACTGCAATTTTGGTCATTCGCTTCACTCGATTGCAACGTTTAGACCCTTTTTTATATTTTAAAAATATTTTTAAAAAAAATTGAATTTTTTTTATTTTTAATTTAATATATATATTTTTTATATTTTCAGATTATTTTAATGTTTTCAAATTATTTTGATGCACTAATATAAAAAATAATTTTTAAAATATAAAAAAATATTATTTTGATGTATTTTTAAATAAAAAAATACTTTAAAAACAACCACATTTATATTTTTAAATAGCTCTTAACCAAAATATAACATATACACACACACATACTAGTATAACTATCCGCAATATTTGGTATTAATTTTTTTAAAATATTGTTTAATTTTTGTAAAAAATACAGTTATACCGCCTAAATATCTTTTCAATTTTTTAGCTTAGAATAATTACAAGAAAAATGAAATTAAATTTATTTTCAACATGATTATACCATTTCTATAAATTTATTCATGAATATAATAGAAATTTACTTCAGCAAAACATTTTATATATATAAAAAAAAAACTAGGACTTACAGGGGTAGTAGTGTCAATTTAAGAGAGGAATACCGACGCTTTCCTTCCATGAAAGAACAGAGTGGGGCAGCGTCCAATCCACCACAGTTGTGTCCGTCTCTCTTCTTCTATATAAGCAGCAACCATAGCGTTCCTTCTCTCTCAATTCCTCGTCGTCTCCAAATACACATAGCTAAGCTACCTCCATATACAACAGTTTCTCGGTTTTCCTTCAATCACTGTGACCATGTCCTCCTCTAACTACCTTCACCTACCATCCCGATCCAACAGAAGAAAGGGTCACGGAAAGAATGGTTTTCGAAGGAGGTGCTTGTCCATGGCAAAGCAGCAAAAGACCCGTTTTTACATCCTCGGACGGTGCGTCTCCATGCTTCTATGCTGGCATGACCATGCCATACGTGATTGATTCCTCTTATGATACCCAACAATCAAAGTCATTATATGCTTGGCTCGCTGTCAAAGCAGGATGAATACGGAGGCATGGCCGCCACAAAGCAAAGCAGCAGCAAGGCGATCGCTTTAGGGACTTCCAGCTCAAAGACGACAGAAACACAGCACTTGGGTGAAACAAACTGAAGGCCCAGCCAGCCCTGGATCTCTCATTCAAGAGGCTTGATTTTCAATCTCCTTAAGATGGATGCTGCCTCAGAAAAATCAACGCAGCAGTTCCGCAGGGATTAATTAATGTCAATTGGGCGGGGCCACGAGGAGACGTCTCTCACTCTCTGAAATTGTTTCCTCCTGTGGTCTTTTTGTTCGTCGGTGCTTGAAGGGATAGGAAGAATCAATTTTCTCTTTCTTTTATCAAATTTTGTAGTGCACAGCAACCCTCGTCTTGCTTTTCTTCACACACGCACGTCTGTATAATTAGTGCATCGTGATTGGTATGGCAGCATCGAGTTAGGTATTAATGTTGAATACTTTTTCTAAACTCCCTGTACATAAAAATTAAAATAGATATTGTAATAAAATACTGTGGCATTCTTTTACCATAGTTCAACGTGGAATTCGAAGCGGTTTACAACTTTCCCTCACCGGAAGGGTCATTGGCTATTCTTAAATACAAATGCTGTTTACGGGAACTTGATTTGAGCGTCTAAATATCATTAAAACCCCCCCCAAAAAAAATTTCTCAGCCTGTTTGTTTTGAGATTTCTCTGTCGAAAACAATTATGTGAAATATGTGTTATTTCTATTATTTAGATATACTAAAATAAACTAATTTTTGTTGATGGTTTTGAATGATGGTAAGAAAAAGTTGTGATATTGATGATGAAAATGGTGACGGGGGGTAGTTTAATGACTTTTTTCTTTATTTTACTCGGAACATCTTGATTTGTAGGGGTAGGTACTCGGGTTTTTTTTAGTTTCCAACATTATAGATTAAATCTTGTTCAACCGACCCCACTAAAAGCATAATCGATTCTGAACAAAATTTATGTTTGGTATTTCGATTTTGGTTTTTGCCAATCTTTTCATTTTCTTTGGAATTTCTGGTGGTCTGCTTCATGCTGGCTTTGGGAGAGAGATGGCTGCTCTGTGACCATTGGTTCTGGCTTTAGTTCTGCAAATTGTGAACGCTGCAATCCTAACTTTATATGCCTTGGGGATGTTGATGGTCGTGATCATGTTTGATTGTCGAGCCTATGCTTTTTCCAGTGACATCCTGCGTGTATAGCTGGACATCGATTGTTCCTCTCGCGTCATGTACTTCGATTCATGTTTTTAAATGGTTTGATTCTGACTCTTGCTTGGCTCTACAGTGTTGGCGCTGAAGCTGCCCCTTCGTCATCTTTCTGCTGGAACCTGATTGCTTGTCTGATTAGAGAAGAAATTTGTTGTGTACAAGGGATTCTGTGGTTGCGTTTTATACAGTTTATGTTGGATTGAAACCAGGTGTGTAACTCAAAATCATTTTCTTTAAATTATCTTCTGTAGTCATTCTTGCATGTCAACTCTCTCCTTGAAGATCATGTTCCCCTTCCATATTTTTGGGTTTGTGTGCTGCATACATCCCTTTTTTTCTGACCTTGATTCATCCTGTCTCCATAAAGGCTCTAAGATGCTTACATGTTTTTCACTTTGTTTAGTTCTTTATCTTGCTACCATTGTTGGTATGTGAATCTTTTCTTTTCTTTGTTGCTTATTTGGGATTTAGACTTTGCTTTTTAGAATGAGATGGTGTTCTTTTAATTGGCTCTGTGCCTCATTCTTTGATCTTGATGATTCTTTAATAAACAGTGTTTTGTTTTTCCCTTTGGCTTCTGTTCTATTGTCGTGGCTGTTGGTCTGCAGAGGCTTTCTGACAGTTCTTTTCTTTAGTTTGTTCATAGATATTGCTCTTGTGTATGTTTTAATATTTTGTTTATCTTTAGATATTTTTGCTCTTCCATTGTTGATTGCGTGCTTGTCCTCCATGTTAAACTCATCTGCTGTTAGTTTCGAAGCATGCCTTAAAGTCAAAATATAAAATGCGATTTAGACATTACTTGCCTTCTTTTTATGCTATTTTTTTCTTTTCTTTTCTTTTCATGTTTGCTTTTATGTTTTCACTACTGTGATTTTAGCTGTTGCAACTGCGTTTTGAAGTTGGCCATCGGTCTTCTTCGTCGTGAATCCTGCCTTTTACTTTTGAATTTCTATAGCTATGAGGATGTTGTTCTTTGTTTACAACTCCATTGCTGCAGCTTGCAGTGTCTGGCATTTTGCCTTACCTTTTTATTAGTGATTGCTTAGTTTTCATAGATTTCTCCCCTACAATTGCTCTCAACTGGCTTGCATAACCTTGGTTCTGTGATTGTTTTGCAGGTTCAGTTCACGCAAGGATTGGGAAGGGTGCTTTTGTATTAGATTTGGTATTCTATATAAAGGCAAACTTTTCATTATAGAGAGGTCTGCGCCTAATGAGCGCAGGTGTCCAACATTTTTTAGTTTCTGGTTTCATTCAGAACCAATAGTTGTTGTGCCCTAAACATTTAGACAAAACTTAATGACAATGGCTAAGAAACTGCGATCTTTATTTTCTAGCTCGTGCTGTTAATTTCTTTTATGTGTCAAGCTACATTTTCGAATAGGTTCAAGTGTATGATAGTTTGGAAATCCCAGATTTGCTTAGAACCAAGAGTTGTTGTTTGGGTGTATCATGTAAATGTAGGTGTCCGAACATAGTTTGATTGCTGCTTTTTTTTTAAGAAATGAGCATTTTTTAGATTTTAATTAGCTAGATATTTCTGTATGGCTTATTGCCGGACGAAAAGAACATTTAGATCATGCTTTTCATGATGTAGACGACGTTGGATGGTGGATTTGAGTCTTGAGTGTGGGAAATTTTTTTTGGATTTAACCATAAAATTATAATTATAAGGATCAAGAGTCATCACCTAATATTATAGTCATTAGAAAACTTCATGATCTATGAGAGTCCGGGTAAGAAATTGATTATGTAAGGAAAAGACACATCATCTCTAATATACCCTACCTAATATAATTTTATTATTATTTAATTGTCATTTTAAGTCGTGTTATTATTCTTTGGTTTTATCTAAGGTGCAAAGTAGATCTTTTTTCGTGAGAAAGTTTTTACCTTATTAAGTTAAATACTAACCATTTTAAAGCCTAGATTTATTTATTTATTGGATATAGCTAAGTCCTAATGTTATGAATAACAAACTAATTATAATGAGATTTTTTATATTTTGATCAAATCCTCATAAATCAGTTATGATATCTATTTTTGCTTTTTATTTAAAACATGATAAAATGGTGATTTTATCTTATCTTTTTTTTATAGAAAATATGTAAGAAAAAAATTTTAGGACTTGGTTGCATGCATGAAAGCCAAACATTTTTTTTTTTTTAAATAAAAGTTTATTTTTGAATTTTTGGATTTTTTTGAAGTTTTGGAGAAAATCATGTACTTTTAATACCATGTCCGTATCTTACAATGTAAGTCTATAATTGATATTATGCAAAATTTATTAGAAAAACATGTGAGGGACCCATATTAAAATGCCTTTTGAAAAATTTCAAATTTTTTTTTTAATATTATTATATATTATTTTTAAAATAAATGGGTTGAACCCGATTAGGCCGGGTTGGGCTGATTGACGATCCAACAGAATTATCTCCTATTTTTTTATGTTGGGTTGAGCTGAAATGCATCCAGTCATCGTTGTATGGTCACTTACCTAGCTTATCGACCATATTAATTATTTATGCCACTGCATGCAGTGGCGGAGGGAGGGGGTACTTGCTTGGTAAAAGGAGCAGAGTTGTTAGTGGTGTTCTTGGTGGTGTTGGGAAATCTGATATATGGCTGATGGTGGCAACGATGGTGGAGACATGATGGAGGTGGAGGAAGTGGAAGAAGAAGGTTTGCGAAGGGTAGAAAAAAAACTGGGGGAAAGAGCTGATTTTTTCCCATTTGATTCCATTCTAGGGCTCGAAGCCTCCAATATTGACGGGGGAGATAGCGAGGCAAAACGTTCATCCAAAGTTCTTTGCTAAATCAAAGAAAAACAACTTCTGAGTGATTGTTGCTAGGAACCAGAAAGAGAAGCAAATTAATAAATTTGCTTCCCTTGAAGGAAGAGTATCATGTTGTGACACCAATTCTCTCATATTACTATGATCTTAATTTATCAACAACTCATAATTCAAGCTTTGACAATACTAGCTATTTCATCAACAAACAGATAAGCTTCTGTATTTTTTATCCTTTCTTGAACAATAAAATGATCGGTTTCTTGTCTTCATCTGTGTTTTTCCTTCTTTTTTTTGAAAGATTGGCCTGTGTAACTTCTGATAAAGACATGAGCTCTCTCTTGCGTTTGAAGTTAGGAAATGTGCTTACAGGATTTGTGCTTTTTGTTTGTTATTACACATTAAAGCGCAAGAGCTATCTTGAGTTGTTTTTAAAAGCAATGGTTATACAGCCATCAAGGTTCATGATTTTAGCCTGTTGCCATCGATTCATTAATCAATTATGTTTCAACCTTGGACAGCCCTTCCTTTCACCCCTTCTACGCGTCCAATGTTGAAAAGAACAGAAAAAAAAAAAAAAAAAAAAAAAACGATGCCTTGATTTAGGTAGTGATTTCATGATGTTCTTTCTCTTCTTGTTTACCTAGTGCAAAATTCTCCATCGAAAGTGGAGAATCCTCTCCTTCCTCAATCTGTTACTTTTTATGCCAAGATTTGCTCATTCAAGCTTTCCCTGATGAACGCGTAAGTGGAAAATCCCACATCGGAAAGAAAGGAATAATATTTGAAGTTTATATTCCTAGCCCTCTGACCTGCTTACCAGCTGAGCTTTGTAACGAGAGCTTGTAACCCGAGTGGGAGCTTTGAAGTGATGGAACGTTGACTCAGTTTATAGGGTTGGGTTCAGTTCGGCTATCATCTGGCCTGCCCGTTCCAAGCCAGGAGACGTGCTAAGGCATCCTAGTGAAGACCTGGGTGTCTTGGCTCCTAGAGTGGAGGGCATAGCGTGAGGCTGGTCTCACAGAGCAGCGATCACCTTCCGCTCTTGGCAGTGGAAGGATTACAGGCTGGTGCTGTCTGGATCCGCATGGCCTGATGGGCTGGTCCTAATTGAACCATCACTTTTTAATTTGTTCTAATCATTTTTCCTTTTTGTTTACGAGTCTTTAAAGGTTTTACTCTCCTGGTTAGTCTTGGGTGACGAAAATGCTAGTGCAATGACGTCTTAGGTGACCCAATTCATGGTTTAATCTCCTGTCCAGCCAAGGTATTATTTAATTATCACAATTTTGAAAAACTACATATCATAGATTGATTAATTATATATCATACATTGTTAAACCTTTATATGTCCTTATATTTTCATAAAAAACAAACCAAAATTTTCTACCAAACTCACGGTTCAGGATATAATTATTTATTTATTTATTTTAATTTTAATTATCAACAATGAATTTTTAATAATTTATTTTATTAACTTTTTTTCAATTTGCCTACATGTCACTTGTTACTTTTCTCTTTCAAAAAATATGATCTAAATTAACTTGAAAACTAAAATGCATGGGGTGTACACTCTATAGTGAGCATTGTTCACCCCCTCTTACAACACTATGGGATTATACTGTATATTTTTTACAATTTATGTTGGTCCTCATAAATTTATTTTAGGCAATTTGATCATAATTTAAAGTCAATTGCTTATGATTTTTTAAGCAATAGTGAAATTAGAAGATCATCAAATAAGAGTGGCGTGCTAAAAATTTCAAAATATATACACTTTGGTACTTTAACTTTAAGAAAAAAAAACACAAATTATACGATTTCGGTGCCTCAATTTTTTTTCATATTCAATTTTGGAATAAAAGTTTGTTTGTGTTATTTTTTAATTCCTGGTTGAGAGATGAGAAAGAGAGGTTGCTCAATTCTAATGGTAGAGAGAAACAAATATTGTTGATACCGATTTAGACCACCAAAACAGTCAATGTTTGTGTCAAATGGCTCCATTAAAGAGGGGAGTTCATATTAGGTCTTTTTTTTACCTTTAAAGTTTGTGAAAAAACATATCTGAGGTCGGTTTGATTTTTTATTTTGAGATGATTTTTTGGTTTCTTTAGGTCATGGATAGGTTTGTCACGATTTCTATTGTGTGTTAGGGTCAAAATGAGTTGAAAAACGGGTTTTTAGGGCAAAATAAATTTAAGTCCTAATTTTTTTAGCTGCTATAATGGCTAGAATTTGAGCAAATTAGACGACGCGTCGTCTAATTTGTTTTTCAAAGAAAATTGGGTGAACAAGAAGTCATTTGCCCTATTTGCGACTACAATAGTCATGTAGGTTGGCCAGGGCATGCCCACGCTTGGCCTTGGAGAAATGTGCTGAGGGGGTTGGCTTGGCTTGTCAAGTCCAACAACACCTGCCTTTGCTTTTTAAAAAATATATATATTTTTTCTAATTATTTTTTAAAATTAATTCTTTTTTATATGGTTTTTTTCTCTAAATTCCTTTTTATTTTTATTTATATTAATACATATTCTCTATCATTTTGTTTAGATAATTTCTTTTAAATTACAATTTTTTTTTGTTATGCAGTTAAATTTTGAATAGTTTTTTTGATTTATCTATAATTTTTTTTTTATCTCTTGTATATATGAACTGTATTTAAAAATAAAAAAAATTATTTTCATATAATATTTCTAATACGTGCAGCCTTGTATAATGTTTTTTTTCCTTTTATTTTATTTAATTAATTTAATATTTGTTTCTATTTTTATTATTGTTTGCTTAAATAAAAAAAATTATTTTAATAAATAAAATTAGCAAACACAACTGGGTAAATATCCTAGCTTGCGAGATTAAATATCTTGATTTACATCTGCCTCTCAATTTTTTCATTTTTACTTTTAGTTATTATTTATGGTTTTTTTTCATTTATTAACACACATTATTTTTAATTTATTTAATTACATATATGCATAAAGTTTTTTATTTTCACTTAAATTATTTTAACTACAAAAATTTATTGAAAACACTGTTTATATATATATTTTTTTTTGAAAAAAAATATTGATCTAGGAAGAATCGTAACGGTAAAGTAATATTTGATATGGGAAGAATCAAAGTGAGCATGCTCATATAGAAGGCCCTCCCCCAAGTTTCACCTGCCGATGTGAGATATTACAATCCACCCTCTCTTAAGGAGCCCAATGACCGCTATCAGCATCATCGGACAACCAGTAAGCCGTTCTCTGATACTAAATGTAACACTCTACCCCACTAGTAAGATATTATCCACTTTGCCTCATGGGCCTCATGAATTTATTTTTGGCAGCCACGCATGGCCCTAAATCGTGTCCTACTAGTCAAGGTGAGCATGCTCATATAAGACCCTTTCCTAAGTCATCACCCGCCGATATGAGATATTACAATTTTGTTTGAGTAGAATTCTTGTTTTAGAAGAGTTTAACTCTTGGCTTCTGCTGTAGAAGAGTTTAAATAATACACGCTAATAAGTTAAAATTCAAATTATAAAGCATGACTTTTAAAGGGCTTAAAAAACAACAATAAATAGCATTGTCATAAAACACTCTAAGCCAGAAAAATAAATCTTCATTGTGCATATCATCTCTAATTATCATCCGTTGCTAGATGTAACTTTTCATCAAATTTTAAAAATAAAAAATTAGACATGTTAGAATGAAAATGTGTTAATTAATAGTTTATAAAATAAAAGGTGTAAGTTTATAAAAAAAATTACATGATTTAAGATTTTTCGTAGGATTTCAAAATCATTTATCAAGGTTCCAATATCGATTGGAATTGTTAATAATGCAACCAATTTTGACAATAAATAAAGTGTTTTTAATGATAAAAAGTTGTTAATATTGTAAATTTTTATGTTGTTTATGTGTTTTGGCAATAAGAGAAGGTTCTAATTAGGGATGCAACTGCGATTTACTGTTTTTAATATTGTAATTTTTGTGTAAAGAAACTGAACATATAGTCTAATTATAGTTTCCACAGTTTTTCTGTTTTTGTTTCAAAACAAATTCTTCTATCCTGATAGAAAATGCTAGTAATACATGTTTTTTATTGTCCTTCTTGTAATCATTAAAGGAATACTGGTAATCCAAGGTTGTATAATTAATAGACTACTAAGAGCTCTGAACAATCGGGTCTTCATTTTTTTTCAAATTGAGCAACAAATTAAAGGTTTTCTCAATAATGCAAATCATTTTTATTTTTATATTTTAAAAATATTTTTAAAAAAATTTATTTTTTTTTATATTATATTTGTTTCAAATTAATATTTTTTAGTATTTTTAGATATTTTAATGCACTTGATATCAAAAATAATTTTTTTAAAATAAAAAAATATTATTTTAATATAAAAATGAATAAAAAACATTCATAACTATATTTCTAAACAAAAATTAACATTTAATATAAAAAAAAACCCAGTCCGGCCAACAAATCAATCCAAGGCTTGGGTTAAAGCAAAAACCAATCGGGATTTTAACTCATAAGAACCTGGTTGACATGGGTAGGTAAACCCCGGAGAGTCTTTTTTTTTTTTTTGTTTTCCTTTCTCTCTCTCATCTTTCTCAGGAAAACATCACCGATTTCAACAATGAATTAAAAAGAAAACCTAATCTCCCCTTCCTCCCAATCCTTTTTTTAACCTAGTTCAAATCCTTCAACTGAAGCCATACCAGTTGCAAAGAAGCGCGGAAGAAATCTCTTCTTCCCAAGCAACGCGAAAAGATTTCAAGGCAAGCTTGGATTATCTCACCGTTGCTCGCAGTCCCGACAAAGCGTAAGGGTTTTTCTCATTACTTTCCATATTTTTTTTTGTTGGTTTTCAGGCCTTAATCATGGCATTACCAAATTAGAGAGCATTGGATTAGGAGATATACTGTGTTCTTGGATTAATGTCATGGCCAATGGGTGTCGAATTAGCACACGCTGATGGCATGCTTGCCTGCAGCGTGAGAACTGTTATGCTGCGTCAATGGAAAAACCCAAAACCATTTGATTTGCTTGCGAATATTCTCCTCGCGAGCAACAGTTTGCTTTTTTTTCTTTACTTTTTGAAATCTTTATTAGCTCCTCATCTTTCATTTTGACAAACACCAAGGTTCAGAGGTTAGCAAAAAAATTATCAATAAACTGATTAAATTAAAAATACTTAACTGAAAAAAACTGAATTTTCAAAGTTTAAAACTGATTTTCAATCGATGTTTTTTAACCCTAAATCTAAAGTAGCATTCCTAAACACATAAACCGCTCTTTGCATCTCTCCCCGCTCTTTGCCTTTGCTCTCTGCATTTCTCAATCCTCTCTTTCTATGGATCTTAACCAGCAAACCTCCTCATATAGGCGCGCGCACATGCACACAAACATGTACAAAAACCTACTCGATAAACCTCCTTGACCTTTTTTTATTTTATTTTATTGAACTCGAACACTAAATTTTCAACTCAAATGAGTTATGACTTATTTATAAAGAGCTTCTTCAGTCGTTATTAAAGCTTTCATGCAAAATAAAAATAAAAAAGAGGCAGTCCTCTACATGCAAAAGGTTATGCCATCACTTGTGTATAAATTTTTGATAAGGATTGGGTTGCTAAAAGCAAACTCTTGATATAGAAATTACATCATTTTCTAGATTTCTAAGCTAGCGAATCAAACTAACTAGTTTGAAAGGGGAAAAATCTAAACAAAATCGAATTAAAATTAATTAGTTTAAACTAGTTTTTGATTTGATTCAAAAACTTAAAATGTTTTTTGATTTGATTGTTTATTTTGGGAACCAAATTGAAATGGCTCAGGACACATTAATAATTTAACGCAAAGCTACTGATTAAATTAAATTAAATTATTATGAATCAATTTGATTGATGAATTCAACTGATTAATTGGTTTATAATGCCTGCAAGATTTTTTATTTTTCTGGAACAGCTGCATAAGCAGGGTCGTTGTTTGCTTCCATCCGCACGCACGCACAACATTGGCTTTGCTCTACAATTTGTAAAAGTTGTGTATTGAATCGTTTGGAGTGTTAAAACATCTTAGGAATTCTAGAACCAGAAGGCCAATCTGTCATTTTTAGGGGTTGACCGCCTGATCGAGTTTAAAAACCATGGTTGTAAGGTAGTCTCAACTCTTCATGAATCCTGCCATCCGCCATGTAAAGGTCTCCGCTTCCACAACATCGAAATAATAAAACACACGGATACTATTATGAATAAAAAAGTTTAGGATAAAACTCTAAAGGATAAGTTAAATCTTTTCTCATTGAAGAAACGACGTCGTTTTAAGCATCCCGAATCCCAAATACCTAATTTCTCCTCCTCAGTTCAGTTCCACTGTGACGGACCCCTCTTTCTTCTTTGATTTTGTTCTGCAAGTTGTGTTGCCGGCGCATCCTGATTTCCTCCCCTCTTTCTCCGAAAATCACAATTGAAAATACAAACGCACACTAATTACTTTGCCAAGCCCAGGTACCAAGGAAAATCATTGAAGAAGATTTTCTTCTTCTTCTTGCATAGCCGAGGGTACTACTGCTAACAAAGCCTCTTCTTTTAATCTGTTCTCTATTCATTAGCTGGGCAATTACTAATTGTTTTGCTTGTTCTGAATCTATATATATACAGACAGAGTGAAATTAGTAGAAAGTTGGGAATGTTTATGACATTGAAATTTGAAAGTAGAGTCGGTCCCAGCACTTAGCACTATTATTTATACATTTAACTTGATCTTTGGTGATATGGGTTTTAACTTATATGGAAATCCCATTTTCAACGGAGAAAATAGTGAACTAGAAAACGTTATATCATTATGGACAGTATGATTGTAGTATTTAGCATACAGTGGAGTCCTAAGGAATCATTTTGTGTGCTCTTTCGACTTACTTTGTTGAGATGGTTTCAATCTCGGCTGAACTAGTTCATGTAAGAATAGCCAATTGGAAATTCCTGCAGCATGTGGGAACGGATAATTCACTCTCTCTATCTTGCTGGTTTTGTCTTGGATTTCTAATAAGCTCATGCTTGGATTGTGATGCTTGCTGCATTTTCTTTGATCTTGTGCCTTATACTGGCAATTATATCGTTATATTGCCAGCAAACTAGTTGGGTCTTGTTTGCCTGCTAAGTTCTCTTGGTCTCATCAATTTCTTGATGGCCTCTTTTGTATGCTTCATAGGATTATTTCACAGCCTCTTCTGTTCTGTTTTGTGGTATATCATCTACTTTTGTGAGGCTTGTTGATTCATTTAGGTTTTTTTTCCATGTCTAGTGGTTTCCTTGTTGGGGGACTCTTGCTCAAGTGTTGTTTTGTCCTTGTAGGCTTCTTTTATTTTTCTTTGCTCATGCTTGTGTTAGCATTTTGCTTATTCTGTTATTTGCGTGCTTCATGGTTGAATTTTAAAAAATTGAATGTCTGGTATATTGATTTAAGGATTTGGATGTTTGAAGACTTGTTTAAAATTTAGTTGTTTGATTTTAGGTACTATTCCTTCCTTTTTTTTTTTTTTCTTTTTCAAGTTCTCACAATGCATTAGGTGCTGGAAATGAACGAAAATCCATAGTTTGTGCAGGTGCACTGAACCGACAGTGAACTGCCAGGTCAACCAGTGAATCGGTCATCTGGCACCTTTGCCAGTTCACTGTCTGGTTTGGTTCCTATAACATTAGCTTCTAGCCTTAATCAAAACCCTCAGGCCTCAAGTAAAGGTCAAGGTGAGAGGGGGTTTCAGTTTTCAATTCTCTCTCCTTTTGTTATTGTTCTTTTAAGCTGCTTATAATTTTATTAAGAAAAGAAAGAAATTTTGTGTGGCCCAGAAATGTTGGATGAAAGCAAATTTGATGTTGATTTGAAATTATGGGCACTTAGAATCCCTTGTCAGCTTTGCAAAGCCGCCACTCGCATTTTAAACGGGTACTACCACAACTACTCTTTCTAGTCTACTTTTTTTTTTTTTTTTTTTTTTTTAATATCAAATTTTTTAATATTGGGTTTTTGTTGGTTGCAGATATTTGCTTGACAAGCCCAGAATCAAACCTATTACTGAGGATCCAACTTGCCAAAAGAATCGTTATATGATATTGTCCGATAGAGTTCAAAGTCATGGTAAGTTATTTACTGATTGATTTTAACTTATTTTTTATATTTTATTTTTATTGATTGTGTTTGTGCTTTACTTGCAATTGATGTGTTACAGATTTGTCTGAGATATCACCTCAGAAGCTTGATGAATTGAAGAAATTATGTGAGATTCAAGTAATTCCTTATTCGTTGACACTCGGATATTCCTATTGGAGTGCAGGTCATTTCCTAATTGTTCATCTACTATTTCAGATTGAACTTGTTGTACAAATATTGGAAAAAAGAAAAAAAAAAACAATTTGGTGTGTTTCAATATGTCTATTGACAAATGGAAAGACTCACTGACTGGTGCTTATCTTTGATTCCAGATCATGTATTGAAGCAGATTCTGCCTCCTGGAGTGGAGGTGCCGTCATCTTTTGAAACAATAGGTTAGTATTCTGTTTTTGTTGTCATCCTTCCTTTTTTTAGCTTTCTAAACAAGCCTGAGTTGTTTGTATACTCTGTTAGTTGTTCAAGGTTGACATTGATTCCAAGACATTGTTACATGGTGGATTGTCAGTGCTTAACATGAGGAACCTCACCAAAGATGATGAGTTACTATTTTTTATTATGCCTACAGGTCAAATTGCCCATCTAAATATACATGATGAACTGCTTCCCTACAAGGATGTTATTGCTAAGGTTATTTATGATGTAAGTTTTTACTTCACGCATACTTCATCTTTCTTAACTTTGTTTTTCAAGGACTAGTTGTTTTTCTTTAAACATAGATGATTTGCTATTTCTTCCTGAAATACTATTCAAAATGGTTCTTTTTATTTCACAATAACCATGTACAGCATGTGCCTTTTTATTTCAATTTTCTTAAAGCATCTTAACTGGAATTTCCTCATTTTAGTTTCTGTTGGTTGTGTGGCTTTACTGTTTGGATGTCCTTTTTTTAACTGATAGTTTTGTCTGGATAATCTAAAACAATTGGTGTATATATTCTATCTACCGGGCAGAAAAATTATCCCAGGATAAAGACTGTTGTTAATAAAGTTGGAGCTATCACAAATGAGTTTCGGGTGCCAAAGTTTGAAATTTTAGCAGGAGAAAGTGACATGGTCACGGAAGTGAAGCAATATGGGGCAACGTTCAAGCTTGATTACAGCTTGGTTTACTGGAATTCAAGATTGGAACATGAACACATAAGGTTGGTTTCTCAATTTCAACGAGGAGAGATCATCTGTGACATGTTTGCTGGGATCGGTCCTTTCGCTATTCCAGCAGCACAGAAAGGATGCATTGTTTATGCAAATGATTTGAACCCAGATAGCATTCGCTACTTGAAGATTAATGCAGAAATCAATAAGGTTGATGATTGCATTTGTGCATACAATATGGATGCTAGGAAATTTATTTCTCAACTTATGGAAGCACCAGTTTGTGAAAATAATGCAGAATGCAATGTTTCAATGCTTAAAGCATGTGAGGATTGCAGCGTACAGGAAAATGAGGAATCAAGGGTAGAAAACACAAGACTGGGAGGTATTATTTGTGTTGATTTATTTCCCCGCCTGTTTGTTGTTGCATGCAGTTCCATCTGTTACTTGTTTTGTCATGCACCTGTTACTGTTTCAGGTAATGTGGAGGGTGCACAAGATTCGAATAGAAATACATACACTTCTGTAGCTGCAACTAAAAGACCCTCGGATTGTTGCTTGGAAGGTATCATAAGTGCCAAATTTAGGGTTAATGCAAAACATGTTAGCATCTTGAATAATGGATTTAGGTGCATATATAACAATCTTGTCATTCATTTGGCTTGTATGACTAAACTCTTGTTCATCTTTTGAGTAGAAAATGGAAGCATCAATGGTGATGGTGCAATGGATGCTTTTAGGAGAAAGGGAGGCAAAAAAAAGAGGATGAGAGCCCTGGAGCTTCCCAATACTAAGCCTTGGGAGCATGTTGATCATATAGTCATGAACCTTCCTGCTTCTGCCCTACATTTTCTTGGTATATGCAGTATTTTTCAGTCTTTTCTCTTTGCCTATATCCCTGAGTGTTCAAATGTGATTCCAGATGTCTATTTTTTGGGATAGTGTTATTATGGCTAATAAATAATTTGGCTGGGGGGGCATCATATTTGTTAACATAAAATATTTTTCTCCTTAGATGCATTCAAGGGGTGTATTCAGAGGAAGGATTGGAAAGGACCTCTTCCCTTGATTCACTGCTATTGCTTCATGCGAGCAAAACAAACCCAAGAATTGATAGTTTCGGTAAGCCTTTTTTGCAGAGATATTTTGTTGTCTTCTTTTTTTGTTCTGAATTTTAACCTCTTATCATCATATTTCCTTCTGTATTTTAATCAAAATTTTGCATATATTCAATCCTTTTTGCAGGAGGCAGAGTCTGCCTTGAATGCTCACATACAAGAGCCAATATTTCACAGGGTTAGGGATGTGGCTCCAAATAAGGTACCAATTATCATCCACCGTGAAATTAATTGCTTATTTATGACAAGTTTAAAGCAGAAGTATGTGTTTGAGACAGGGAGACTTTTACTCGTGTGCATAAGGGTGCTTTGTGATCCTTTTTTATGACTTCTGATTAATCATGCAGGCCATGTTTTGCTTAAGCTTTAGGCTACCAGAAGCATGTTTCAAAGATGATGCCACTAAGATTTAACGTTGATTCTGCTGAGGGGAAGTTTTAGACACCATAAAATCTTTCCAGTCCATACGCCACTCACACCATCAGTTTCCTAGCAGATTTTGTTCCCTTGACAGCAGAAACAAGCTTCGCTTTGAAATGACCTCCAAGAAATCTGACCTGATATATATATTTTTCGTTTTCTATTCAGTTTTGTCTGATCCATTGAGTTGGTGTATTTTCAGTTATGATTAAGACACCCATTTTTGGCAATGTTAGTGTCAATGTCCTATTATCGTTTTGCTGTTGTACTTGGATCAAATTTGGTGGAAGCCAATCCATAGTAGTTGGTAAATATGGGCAAGACAAGGCCAACCAAACATGTTCTGCAATGCTCTCTGTGAACATGATGGATTGGCCACTTTCTGCATGTTTATCTGAGATTGAGAAACATAATATGCCGGAGGTAGTTGATACTGCAGCCTGAAACGATGCCGGCCATCCTCTTGGGAGTTGACTTAAGAAAGCATGTATTGTATTGAGCTTTCTTGATAGCAACGGCAAATTGTGTAATTACCGGTGCTATCTCTGAAACATCCATGTGCTTTTAAATTTAAACTTTTATTTGCGATTTATTTGAGATCTTGAAAATAATACGTAAAGCTGCAGCATTGAAACGCTATCATGTTTTTTCTTAAAAAAAAAAAAAAAAAAACCTTTGTCGGGTTCACTTTTCGTGTCTTTTATCGTCGAACTCTGAACGTGAATTTTTAATCTTTAGCTGAATTTTTAATTGTTATTCCTCTTTATGAACTGCTACAAAAGATCCTACTTATTCCCAAGCAGTTAAACATCTTTACAGGCAAACAACAATGTTAAAAGAGTTCAATGCTTTGATTCGAAATGACACTTGGTCTCTAGTTCCTCCTAAACCAGATCTTAATGTTATTGCTTGTAAATGAGTCTTCAAGACCAAGCATCATTCAGATGGGACTATTGAAATGCACAAAGCTCGCCTTGTTGTAAAGGGATTTCATCAGCAACGATGCATTGATTTTGGAGAAACCTTCAATCTTGTTTTCAAGTACGTATCATGCTTTCACTTGCTTACACTTATAATTGTCCTCTTCGACAACTTGATGTGCGTGATGCCTTTCTCCATGACCAGCTGCAAGAAGTTTACGTGTAACAACCTCCTGGTTTTGCCGACCCCAGCAAACCAAATTTTATATTTCATCTTCACAAAGCACTTTATGGTCTCAAAAAGCTCCAAGAGCTTGGTTCAATAGATTCAATTCTATACTAGTGGACTTTGGGTTCATTACTAGTAAGGCAGATTCTTCATTATTTTTCTGATATATACAAAGTGGACGCATGTTTTTACTTCTCTGTAATATTGATGATATTTTCATTTCTGATAGTGATGCAAAAGGTATTGAGAGTTTTATTCAGTACTTTTCAGCTCATTTTGAAATGAAAGACCTTGTTTCCTTAAATTTGTTTAGGAACAGAGGTTCATCGTGACTCTTAATCCATCACTATCACTCAAACAGAGTGTGCTATTGAGATTTGAAGCATTCTTTCATGATTGGTGCTAAACCAATTTCCACACCAGTGACCTGTGGCTCTAAAATGCTCAAATTCCAGATTTATCAAATGTTAGAAATCAAGTCTATCAGTACATGCATTCTCCCGTAACAATGCACTTTGAAGTTGTCTAACAGATATTGCAATATCTTAAAGGTATTGCTGGCTATGGAATCACTTTTCGCCTAGTATCTTTTTTTACTCTCTTAATGCATTCTTTAATTCGAATTGGGCTGGATCACTAGATGGTTGTCATTCTATTACCAGTTGATTTTTTATTTCTTAGTCTTAACCTCTTATCATGGTGCTCTAAAAAGCAATCAATTGTTTTATGCTCCACTACTGAAGCTAAATATCGAGCGCTTGTTGTTGTTCATAAGACTTATGTTGGAAACAATCTTTACTTTGTGATCTAGGTGTGTTCTTGGCTAATCCTTCTATCATGTTTTGTGATAATATCAACTCTACCACTCTTGTTGCCAACCCAATACTGTGCATGCACGCATAAAACATATAGAAGTTTATTACCATTTTTTGCGAGAACATGTAACATGAGGAGCTCTTCATGTTCATTTCATTTTTGTTTCATGGTTTCGAAACAAACTCGACATGTCTTCCTGCTCATTCAGTTCGAGGGAGGGTGTAAGTAGATATCACTCCCACGTATCCAGTCAAAAAGATTGTGCCAATAATGGAAATAATCAAGAAAGGAAAGGAGAATCTCATAATCCCTTGATAGCTGCAAAACAATCCCATGACAGTTGCAAAACAGCTCCTGGACCAGAGCTTTTCTTTCTGATGCATTTATTTACTTTTTCGTTAACCTTTTTGTTTCTCTTTACCTGGCAAGTGCGCTTGTAATAATAAATCGTTTTTTTAGATATTGGAATAATCAACAATTAAATCTCATTTCATTTTTTTTCTTATTCAAGTAAGACTAGTCTCATTCGGGATTTATAATTATATCTTTTAATATGTTTATTTTCTAGAAATCGAATTTATATTCTCACCATTGCACAAATATAGCAGTACATCAACACTTCATTGATATACATCATTTCATTTGCAAGGTTGTCAACCGCCTCTACTCTAAAACAAATTTCTAACTATAATTTCTTACAACTGAAAGAAAGAAAGGAAAAACAGTTCATGATTTTTCTAATTCATCAGCAGCCTTTTATAAATATATAAAAAGGATTAAAGTTAAATTCACCATTTATATGGAAAGCTAGCATTTTTCTTATTGTATCGAGTATCCTTTTTCTTTGGAACACGCCATGGCCGCGCTGTGGGTCTTTTAGCTACTGTTCTTTTGCAGATCATAAAAGATAAAGACAACTGTAACGTATTCAATCCCCACATATATTTTAAATCCGTTATAATAACATAGTTCTTTAGTTAATTTCATGCTCTTTTCACATTTCTCTTCGCAGGAACAAGAAAAGAGAAATAGATATGGTGGGAATCTTGATCATGAAAGAAAGTATTTTTGAATATAAAAGACGAATAAATTATATAATTAATTTTTGATACTACAGGATAAACTACAGGAAGCAAGTTATAGGAGACCGTAAAAGAAAGAAAGGCAGATGAATAAATTAACTTTAACTTAAAAGGCAAACAGCACGAACGAGGAAAGCAGTCTGAATTAGAATGATAAACACGTAGAATTACGCTGGTTAGCATTTGGAGATTCCTTTCTATCCTCGTAAAGGCGATTGCTCGCCATCGACCACTCCACTAAGAAAGCAACGACGCAAACTTTTGTGAAAAAAAAAAATAAATATAAAAAGCCATGTATTATTTATATGCATATAAATGACTTTCTTGATCACATCTTCTTCTAGGTCGACACGGTATTCAGATTGTACTTTAAGGAATGTTATATTGTACATTAAGGAAACTATTGAATTGAATTTCTTTTTTTATTTGAGTGTTTGGTGTATTTCTTTTTAGTGAGGAAAATTCGTTCAGCTGAAGGGGGTATTTGAGAATGTGGTGACTGTTATTTTTGAAAATATTTTCAGTTGAAGGGAGTATTTAAAAGTGTGATGATTATTGTTTTTTAAAGTATTTTTTAGTAAAAAATACTTTGAAATAATGCTTTTCAAGTTTTATTACTAGCTCTTTCAACGAGGAAGAAGGGGTACAAATTCTTAATAAAAATCTTAAGGGTTCAAATACACAAGTCGAAAACCAAAGACCAAGGACTAAATCTTACAAGGCGTGAGACTTCAAGGTTGAAATTGACCAAATTAGGTGCTAAATTAAAGAAAATTAAAAGTTTGATGGTTAATTAAGGGTTCAAATACACAAATCAAAAACCAAAGACCAAGATGAAAATGACACTAAACTTTAGGGCTGATAATTGAGTTTGACAAGGGTGAAATTGCATGAAATTAAGAATTTGAAAAGCAATTACGAGTGCAATTAAAAGCAATTAAAAGAATAGAGACCAAAATGAAATCTATCAAATCTCAAATTAAAAATCCTAATTTCTAGGGATTTAATCTATACGATGTGTCATTCACCAACTATTTATCTATTTTCTTGGCAGTTTTGGATGATCAGGTTAACATATTTCAAGAGCTCGTTGTGGAGTTCTAGATCTCCAAATGCACGAGGTTTTTAAAAATGGAATAAGAACATCCCCATTACCATCTTATTTCCATGAAATTAGATGTTTACATCCCAATTCTTCGACAAAAATCTCCAACATCTTGTCCCTGATCAGCCATTACTCATTTCAAATTTTAGATTGGGTCAAGTTACTACCTTCAAGCGAATGAATGCGAAGCTATAGACCTCCAAATAAAGTAATGATATATCCAAACGTAAGGTGTGTATCTTCTTTACCAAGTTCAAGTGGTTTTCAATGATGTTTACATCAAAATTTCTTTAATGAAGCCTCGAAAGCATAACTCATTAACCCTTAGCTGAGATACTCATTTGTGCAAAACCACTTAATATTTTCATGTGTTCACACCTAAAAAATCCCAAAAGGTTCTTATCAAGGGCTATAAATCTTTTATCCGAGATCAAAATATGAGAAATACATGTCTTTATCTTAAAGAAAGAGAAAACCACCTAGGTCATCCCCCAAAACCATTAAGGGACAAGGTTTTAGCTATTAAAATTTGACCTGAACTTTTTCATTTTGATCAAATGACTGAGCTTTTATCAATCTTTAAGGAAATCCTTCAAAAAAACCTAGAAAAACCTTATATATAAATACCCTTAGAAATCAAAGAAAGATAAAAGAGGAGAGAAGAGAGAAAAACATGAGGATATACTTTGTAAAAAGATTCTAGCATGAAGGTTCAAAGACCTAACATAAAAGGTTTAGCAAGCTTTGGAAAGAATAGAAAGTGAAAGGAAAAGGAAAAGGAGGAAAGAAAATAGAAAGGTAGTAACAGCTTATTGCTAGCAAGTTTGAAAAAGGTATAACCATGTGAAAACTCAAGGGTGCAATCCATATGATTTGGAAAGAATAGAAAGTGAAAGGGAAAGAAGAAAGGAAAAGAAAAGGGTAGTAACAGCTTATTGCCAGCAAGTTTGGAAAATGTATAACCATGTGAAAACTCAAGGGTGCGGTTCATATGATTTTCCCATTCATGCTTTTTCAATGATAAATGATGTTTTTGAATTTTTTGGTATTATTTTATATTTTAGCATTTATATGGATTGATGATTGAAAATGTTGTTTTGATTGATTGATCTTATTTTAAAGTTGTTGTTGATGTATAAAAAGTGTTTGAGTGTTTGGTTTTAATGAAGTATAGTAGTTTTAAAACCTGTCAAAGGTCTCAGTAGGTGGTTGATGGCTTTTTCTACGTTGATAATGCATGTTCTTGATTCTTGAGTTTAGTTTGGGTCTCAAGTATTTAAAGAGTAAGTTTTGGATTGATTTTTTATGTTTTGTTGGTTGATAATATGGTTGTAGTTTTGAAAGTTGAAATCTTATACGTATTCTTGATAATTCAAGGTTATTTGTTAGTGTTTTTTATTCAAGCTTGTTTGTTTATGATACTATGGTTTGCTGGGGCTAAGAGATCTTGGTTTGTAAGCCTAAAATGTATTTTCTGGGCTTGACAGTGTATGTTAGATTTTATAAGCAACTTTGGTTCGTTTTCTTCATGTTCATTTGAAAAACATTGTCTTGAGTGCTAATTTTAGGTTTTATTTTTATTTGATTTTGGTTTCTACAAATTCGTGTATCATTATTAGTAAATAATCTAGGGTTTTTATGCATCAATAACATGTTTATAGGTTTTAATCTTAGGGTTTTGGTTTTGAACCGAAACCAATTTTAACAAAAATCATAATGTTTGAGTAATAATTGAAGCAAATAAAAACTTGATTCTTGATCTATGCTTGATTGCTAATAAAACCTAATCTTTTATTGCTTGAAATCTGGTCTGGTTTGACGTTTACATTGATGGGTTTGAGCTTGAATGTTCTTCATTGCTTTTTGTGTTCTCTGTTTTTCTTGGTGTTTGATCTTTTTTGGTTATAAGATATTATGTTTTTTATATTTTTCCTTAGTTTTGATTTTATTTCGATTTAAATCTATGTTCTAGTTTAGTTTTAGGTTAAACCTTGGTTTTTTGTTCGGTTCATGGTTGAACCAATGTTTTCGGTTCGACCTATTTGGGTCAAAATCAGGTCAAATACTTGAGGAATTTTAGCTTAAGGGCAAGTTTGGAAAACACATTCTTATACCTGTTTTGACAGTTTTATTTAGAAAAAAAAAATGATTTTGTCAAACATAGTCCTTAAAAAATTGCATTTTTATTTACAAGAAAGAAGACAAAAAAAATAAAAAATAGCATAGTTTTAGAAAAATATTTACATTGATTTTCCTTTGTATTTGTTGGAATTTACACCAAGTTTGTAAAATTCTATAAGGATTTGAAAAGTATTTTAATAACTCTAAAATCTTAATTAATAAAAATTAATGGTTAATATCTTGGTATAAATGTTAGATTTATAAGTAGCTGGTATTTAAATACTAAGAATTGACTAGAAAATTTTTAAGATTATTTTAGATATTCATCAATTTTAATTGAAAGTATTTTTCACTATAATATACGAGTTTTGAAGAACTTATTTACCTTCCAAGATATGTTAGCCTTATTAAAGCACCTCCATGAATATTTCCCATAAGAATTTATTTGGGCATACGAGTCAATAATAAATTCAAAATGACAGGTTTATTCATAGGATTAAATCTTTATTCTAAGTCATAAATAGACTATTGGTAAGGAACCCATCAAAACTTTTAAACCATTTATAAATCACACAATTCAATTTATTTTATGTAAGGTGCGCTTGGGTTGTGGATATTAATATTTTTCCTAACACAACAAGTTTTTTATTTTTAAAATTTTTAATAAGATCAACACACTAAACTCTCCTACTAATCCTAAACCAAATAACTAGATAGTGTTATTTTTATCACAACATCCACGCCCATCTATAGAAGTTATAATAAGAAATACTACGACACTAAATATGACTTTGATACTTACCAAATCCTCTTATTTTTATTCTCCTTCAATATCTTAATTGTGCTTTAACATTTGTCATAGTGAAAAACTCATTAATATAAATAAATAAATAAAATGGCGACTGCCGTTTCCAGACAATTTACTCCAAGTTTGCATCAATCATCATCATAAATGCCACATATAATGCTTGTCTCCGAAAAAAATAAATTGCAAAAGGGATAGACTCGTTTCATGTTTTACATATAAATAACAAGTGAGGAGAGGTGAAAACTAGTGTTTGGATTAGATAAAGACAAAAATACGAACTTGCAAGGACTCCAAATAAATGTCTAATTGCCTTTGCTGCTCTGGACTGGTGGTTTTGATTCACTAGACCATGGTTCAAGCATTGGTGCCGGCGTATGAACAATAAAGACATGTTACTTCTATTAAGCACCATTATTATACCTGGACTATACCGGCAGGTTGAACTAATGGATGGATTAGTTTAAATTTATTAAAATATTAGCTGGGGTAATAACTCGATAAAACCCAATCGACTCATGATCTGAACAAACTCGGATAAGACTTGATATTTTTTTTTCAAATGTGGTTTTTCTTTTATACCTTTCTTGTTTCATATGTTTTTAGTTAGTTATTAATATTTTTTAAAGTTTCACTATATAAATATTAGAAAAAATATTTTATTTTTTCAATGTGGGATTTAAAATCTTTAAGTATATATACTTTATTTTCCCAAGAAAAAAATTATTTTTTTTAATATGGGATTTGAGACTGTTTAGTATATATATTTTATGTTTATAAGAAAAAAAGTTATTTTTTCAATGTGGAATTTAAAACTTTTTCGTATATATACTCTATATTCACAAGAAAAAAGTTATATTTTTTCAATATGGAATAAAAAACTTTTTGGATTTAAATAATTCAACTTAAAAGAATAATATAATATTTTTTCAATGTGAGATTTGAAGCTCCTTAATATATATACTCTATGTTCACAAAAAAGAAGTTATTTTTTCAATGTGGGATAAATTTTTTTAAAAAAATATTCTTTTAAACTTCATTATTTATAACATATATAATTTATATTCACACATATTATTTTTTCTTAATTTTTTATTAAAAATATTAAAATTTTAAAAATATTTTTTAATTTTTTTAGATTAATCCGACCAGATTAATCTATAAAATCCGACCTTGTAAACGGATAAACCCTCGGCCAAGTTTGATAACTAAGCTAACAAGTAGAATATTGACTGGCCTGGCACCCCACATAACTGAATAACGGAAGGGAGAAACGAATCTTCCACTTCCTGCAATGAACTTTTTTTTTGGTTTCTTGTACAAGAAACCATCACCCACTAGATTTGTCACCTTCACTATGAAGCTTCTCAAAAGCCAATCACCAAGACAGTTGTAGCTAGATAGAGAAAAAGAGAGAGACACTTAACTTTTCACTCTTATAAATTCTGCCTCAAAGAACCAACAAATCCCCCCTCTCCCTCTCTCATTTTTGCCTGTGTCAATCACGGGTTCAGGTCCCCGTCATTAGCAGTGCTCTCCAGTCTTTCTTGATTCTTGATTCTCTCTCGTCCCGGCCCCGTGAAAGATTCTCTAAGAAAAAAGAAGATGGCACTGGCTGGAGTATTTACAACCTATGTTTTGCTGCCGTTTGTTATTTTCTTGACCATGATCCCTGATGTTGCTAGTCGTGTAGGAGTGAACTGGGGCACCATGGCTACACACCAACTCCCACCGGATAATGTGGTACAGATGCTGAAAGAAAATGGGTTTGACAAATTGAAGTTGTTCGATTGCGATGAGAAGATTATGGCAGCTCTGATTGGGACTCATATTGAAGTAATGCTGGCTATACCAAATTACATGCTGCAAGAGATGAGTCAAGATCCTGCGGCTGCTACTGCCTGGGTTGATGAAAATGTGACTAGCTGGTCTTACACTGGTGGAGTCAAAATCAGGTTAGTTTTGCACACAGTTGTTGACCTCCGAACAATGCTTTTATGGCTTCTTCTTTTCCTCTCTTTTTGATGGGATATTAATCTATACACTGAAACTATTCTATTGATTGCAGTGCCTGTTGTCAAGACTTTGCAATTCCAAGTTCTTTTATTTGTATGATCAACAGTTGCTCTGCTTCCATGTTGCTGGTTGAATTAATTCTTTGATTTTAGGAATATCTCTCTTCTTGGAGAATTGATTAATTAATGTTTGGGAAATACGTTTTGGTAAAAGTCGTTAAATTAAACGAGAGATTTAGTTAATGATCTTTTTTTCTTCAGGTATGTAGCTGTTGGCAATGAACCTTTCCTGCAAACATATAATGGCACCTATCTACATGTCACGTTACCAGCTCTAAAAAATATCCAGCATGCCCTCAACAGAGCTGGGCTAGGTTCCCATGTCAAGGCCACAGTCCCCTTCAATGCCGACATTTACAACTCCCCTGGATCAAACCCGGTTCCATCCGCCGGTGACTTCAGACCTGATGTTCGAGACCTCACGATTGAAGTAGTCCAGTTTCTCAATGAAAATGATGCCCCTTTCACTGTCAACATCTATCCATTCCTGAGTCTATACGGAGACCCTAACTTCCCCCTCGAGTTTGCATTCTTTGATGGACCAAAGAAGCCGATCACAGATGGCGACTCAGTATATACCAACGCGTTTGATGCAAATCTTGACACTCTCGTATGGTCCTTGGACAAGGCTGGGTATCCTGACATGCAGATTATGATTGGAGAAGTCGGTTGGCCAACCGATGGTGACAAAAATGCTAATATCCAAAATGCAAAGAGGTTCAACCAAGGGTTGATTCGACATGCTTTGAGTGGAAACGGAACACCAAAAAGAAAGGGCAAGAACATCGATGTTTATCTGTTTAGCCTCATTGATGAGAATGCTAAGGAAATTGCTCCCGGTTGCTTCGAAAGGCATTGGGGAATATTTGAGTTCGATGGGAAGCCCAAATATGGATTGGATTTGATGGGATCGGAAGAGGACAAGGGTCTTGCTCCGGTGGAGGGAGTAAGGTATCAGCTAAGAAGGTGGTGTGTTCTAGACCCTGAAGCGACTGAGTTAAGCGAGCTACCAGGTAGTATTGAGTATGCCTGCAGTCAATCAGATTGTACTGCTTTAGGTTATGGGTCCTCTTGCAATCATCTAAGTGCTGAAGGGAATGCTTCTTATGCCTTCAACATGTACTATCAACTTAATAACCAAGGATATTGGGACTGTGATTTCTCTGGTTTGGCTCTGGTTACAGACAAGGATCCATCTGAGGAGGACTGCCAGTTCCCGGTAATGATTGCTTATGGCCATTCGTTGGTGCTGAACAGGAACGGGCTTTCAGATGTGTTGCTCGGAATTGTTGTAGGGAACCTCCTCTTCTTACTACTACTTAGCTGATTTATGACAGAGAATTGCATAAAGAGTCAGCCATGTGGTAGATTGTATGTAATTCAGCCTTAGAACTGTCACTATCTACTCAAATTCTTGTACTTATGTTTCATTTTCATGGAGGTTATGGTCTTTATGCTTTCTGATAACCCTCTCCTTTCAGTTGATTCATGATTGCATTGCATTAAAAACCCATTTCTTGCGAGACTAGAAAGCTTCAAATACCGCGGTGTCGTCCGAATGTGGAAGACACTAAATGGACTTGGATCGTTGAAATCCCATGCCATCAGGCTTGTGGTGCAAATTCTGTTTGTATTTCTTGTTAATCCTACGTGCGATGCTTCTTCTTCTCCACCTTCGGAATACGCGGCTTTTTTCATTTCTCTTGATGCCATGTTTAGCTCTTCTCATGTGTGGCTTCAACGTAATGAAAACACTAAACAGTAAACACACCATCCTAGGATTTTATTCATTGGTACTCAATACTCTTGAACTCTACTTATATTTAGGAGATTACAAACCTAAACTATCATAATCCAAAAGAGATTTTAAATACTAGTTCAATTAACTAGTTAAACAAGAATTCTAAAAACAAATCTTTTTTTTTTTTAAATCTAGAATCCTTTCTCTCTATCTCATCTAAGACCTTTGAGGTTCCTTTGCTAAGGTAGGTTCCAAAAGGAGAAGTTGTTTGAGCAGTATGATTAAAACCTTTTCTTTGAAACTCGAAAACATTAGATACATAAAATAATTGAACCTCCTAATACAAGGCTCGAAGATTTCAAGCTTAAACTATTATAATCTAATATGAATTTTAAATATTATTTCAATAAGAATTCTAATTGACTAGTTAAACAAGGATTCTAAAAATAAATAATTTATTATCTAGAAAACATTTTCTTATCACAACGTAACCTTATTAGTCAGCTTTAGGGCCATGAAAAACTAATTATTTGTAATGGGACTCCTCTAGGCTCTTTCATGCTTGGTTAATCACGCATTCTAGCATTCCTAATGAATTCCTTCACTTTTCTTTCTAGGTTCAGGTTGATGGATACAGTGGTCCTTATAAGAGTTAGGATCGGTTGTGGTTGAGCTTTCTTTTTATATGGTGGGTAGTTGGGGCTCCTACCTTTGAAATATTGATCATTGTTATCATCGTATAATAAATACACAACCCATTTAACTTGGTCTTTAATCTTTTTTAGCATTAGGAGAGTTATCTTTGTTTTGATGGGATTAAACATTCCATTTCATGCCAATAATTATTCTTAGGTTCCTCTTGCATGATGTCTATTGGTGATTTATTGCTCTAGTTTGAGTTGAATTAGGTTTTCTCGTTTATTTTAATTGTAATTTTATTTTTCCATGGGTCATTTCATTTCCTTTTTTGTCATTTTGGACCTTATTTTATTCAAAAATTAAAATGGGGGTTATTGTTATGGTCTTAAGCTATATGACTCTTTAACAATATGTTTGGGGAGGGTATTTAATCCATTTGTCTTGGGTTTGAAAATAAGAGTGGTATCATTCTCTATCTAGAGCTTTCTCTTTATTTTCTCTCTATTTTTTTTTTATCTACCATTGTTATACCTAGTATTATTGTTTTGAATGCTTTTGTTTCTTTTTTTTTATGTTTGTTTCTTTTTTTATTTCTCTAGATTGTTTGTTACCTTAGTTATTGGTTTTTATTATTTGGGTTTTTATGTTTCACAATATAGGTTTTCATCACTTGTATTGTTGTTCTTTCTCTTCTGCGTTCTTGGTTTTTATTATTGTTATTCTTGTTTCAAAGTGGTTTTGGGTTGGTTGATTGTGTTTGTTGGTTGACGTTTATCTGTGACTCATGTCTTTTTGGTTTTCTCTTAGGTTGGTTTGTTAGGTGGTATGTGATGATGATTTTGGTTGCTTTCATCATTTATCTAGATTATGTTTGTTTTTTTCATTTTTTATTCCACTTTCTCTTGTGCTCTTTTTTTCTCTTTAAATTCTTCTTTGTTTGTTGTAAGTTGCTTTGTTTTCTACTTTATCTCAAACATCATGTTATTGCATAAAGTTTAGGAAATAATATATATATATAAAAAAAAAGTGATAGAAAGAGAAGAGTATTTAGAAATGCTATAATTACTCTTACATCCACTATTATTCTAAAATTCAAAACTTCCATCTCTTTATTTATATCTCCTAGCTATTAAAGAAACATAAGTTTGCCATCTCTTATAGACTTATGTTAAGATTGACTACACTAAAATATTGTCATCTTTTTAACATATTTTCCTTTTGTCTTTCTATTACTATCTTGTTTGTTGTGTTGTTTGTTTATTTTGTTGTTTTTACTCTTATAGCATGCATTCATGCTTATATCACCATGCATCACTTTTGAGATCACACACCCCGAACTTTAGGATAGGTAGGGAAGTAACGGTACTTCAATAGTTTAAGCCTAGGTAAGACTCATGAAATCATCTAACTCTCGTTTGATTGTTTACTTAGAAATAATTGGTATGTCGATTTAATATTATTTAAGACCTTTATCCTCACTCTCCTTGTAAGCCTTATATAGACCTTTCAAGGACAATTACTAAACATGCAAGAGACCCTTTAAAACTAGATAGTAGTTGATTAGTATTTAAAAATGCATTTTTATCAAGGTTTTGTATCATCATTTTACACTTAAAGTATCAATAACTCCTTAACTAAAACATGTTTTATAATAACATATCTAATAATAGAAGATATCTTTAATTTATGGTAAATCTTTATCTTAAATACAGGCCTATCACATAAATGAAATGATTGATTAATGAGTTTAAGTACTGAAATTGAAAGGACAAAGAGAGGGTCAGACTTAAAAAAGAGATGTTGTTGCAATCCAAACTAGAACACTGTTTGGTAATTGGGTCATATTTGGAGCTGTAGATCTCTGATTTAGGTGTGCTTTATATGGATGGAAAGTTAAGACATAGGCCTACAACTTTTATGTGGATTCCAAGATTTAAAAAGGCTGTTTTCAAGTCCAAATTATAGCAATAACATAGAAGTCTGAATATGTCTTGCAGCCCAGACACTTATCAATGTTCAACTCATATCTTAAGTTCTAGAAGTCCAAATGACCTCAATTGTTTTTTTCTAGAAAGATAAGACAATTTCCTATAACTTTCATGGTACAGTTGGTTCCAGTTTTGATGTTAGCAATGATGTTTTGTTCAAATAAGAAGATAAAGATTTTTACCAAGTTAAGAGTTGGCTACCCACTCAACTATTAGTCATCAAATCAATAGTTCTAAATTTTGACCTATAAAAGGAGGTATTTGTCATGCATTTAAGAGCTTGGTTGTTCAGATCAAGAACTTGCTCTTACTTTCGCTCTCTTTATATTTTTTGTAATTCTTAAATTTTTTTTTATTAATATTTTGTTTATGCTTTTCATTTCATTTCCTTTACTTAGTTAACTTGTATCTTATTTGTGTTCTTATTTTGTTTATTTATGTTTCTCTTCTTCATTATGTTTAGCTAAGTTTATTATGTCAAGGTGAAAAGGTTACACTAATGGTGTAAGAATAAGTATAGTGTAAACTCAACATGGACCTTAATGTTTAATATTAACATGTTTTATCTTTTTATCTTACTAATTCTTAATACATTGCTTGTTAAATGGTTAATCTAGATTTGTGTTGTATAACACTTAGTACAACAAATGCTTGGCACTTTCATAGTCCAACCGTATGGTATAACCTACACCTATGCTATGAAAAGAACTTAATTTGTTATTAACATAAGTTAGCATTATAAATTCCTGACAATATTTAAAAGTTTGGTGTTACTTAAATAAAAATAATTAATATGATCATGTTAACAATTTATAATGAGCTATTAATGACAAATTATCCGATTTGAAATCTTCTTTATGTGTGGTTTCCAGTTGAATAATAAGAGTTTATACTATACTTGTTTGAAATACCATTAGTGGATCCTCTAACCTTGATATTTGTTTTTATCATTGTTTAATCCTCACATTAATCAAACATCTCAAAGTTCTCATCAACTTCTTCTTCTTCTTCTTCTTCTTTATTATTACTACTACTACTACTACTACTACTACTACTACTAATACTATTATTCCTATTATTATTGTTATTGTTTTTGTTGTTATTGTTATTGTTGTTTATAATTTATATAATTAACTTCCATGTGGTTCGACCTCGGTCTTGCTGGGTTATTTATTACTTCGACACTCTTACACTTAGGAGAAGACATTAATCTTTTGGTCGTGTCAATAGCCTATCCCTTGATGCACTTAACGACTAAAAGCAACCTATTAGAAAATTTACAAAAGTCTGAGTTATTACAGTTAACAAAAAGAAATTGTCTTGAATTGGAAGCCTAAGGGTTATCAAAAGCTTGAACTTAGGCAAAACTGGACAAAGATCCTCTCATTAGTATAATAATGACATTAAGTTCGTAAAACCCATGAATTACGACCGTTGTCACCCTATAAAGAACAAGTCCATATTTAATATGCATTTTTCTTATTGATAACATCATCACTTTCACATCTTATATTTACTTTGTATAATTGCATGATTTTCATTTAGTAGGTTGACATATAGGTCCCTTATTAAGTTACACGTATAACACTCGCTTGAGAAAAAGATAAATGAAAAAAAGAAGAAAAAGTTCAGTTGGAAGCCCAACACTAAAAAAAGTTTAAAAGTCTTAAAGAAAAAGCCATAAGGCTTATTAGTCTACTTGAACAGGCTTTGGGATATAAATCTAGAGAATCAACATCTATATAGCCAATAGTCATAGCTCAGTTTGTATTTATGCTCATAACTCCTTTCAATCTATAGAATCTAGGGGCGAATAAAGTGTTACCTGAATATGAACATGCTGCATGTTTCCTATCTACTCAACTAGTATATCCCGTGAGGATACCCTCTATCATTGACTTAACAGTGAAGGAATCTTAAAAGGACAAAGCAATGAAAGAAAATGGCCTAGAAAAATTGGCTATTCTAGAGAAAAGGATGAAAGTGATTGAGAGAACTGGTTGGTATGATCTTGTAAAAGCTGCTAAGATATGTTTGGTGTCCAATGTTGTTATTCCAAAAACATTTAGAGTGTTGAAATTTGTTAAATAGACTAAAACTCAATGGCATATAACTCTTCTCAAAATATACAACAACAAAATAGTTGAGGTGGTTCATGATGAAAAACTATTAATTCATTTCTTTTAAGACAACTTAAGTGATATTGCTCTCATTTGGTATATGCAATTGGACAATATCAAGGTGAAAAGGTAGAAGGATTTGGTTAATGTTTTTATTAAGCAATATAAGTTCAATATGAACATGAACCATGAACCCTGATAGATCAAGCTTGTAAACTATGGAAATGGACAACAAAGAGTCCATAAGAAAATACACTCAAAGGTGGCATGAGATAGTTGCACAAATGAATCGTTCTTTGTAGGAAAAAAAAGATAATTGGTTTATTTTTCAACACCTTTAAGGTCTTCTACTTTGAGTACTTGATTAGAAGTTCTTCATAGCTTTTCATTGACATGGCTATTATAGCCGAGAAGATTGAACAAACTATACTAAAGAGAAATGTTTTACAAGAAAAAGGAAGGAAATTGAGGTTTATAATATCGAAGGTGGATACAAAACCAAAACAAAAACACTTACCCTTCATATAGTTAACTTCTCTGTACTAGCCCCTAGAAATCAACCATCCTAAAAATAAAGCTACAGTGTCATTGGGACAAGAATGGTCTACATATAACCCTAACTGACTATTAAAAAGAGTTCATAGAAGCAAAATAATTTAGAGATTCTAGAAAGTCCAATCAATGGTTGTTAAGTGCTTTGACTTGTTCTGTGTTTTCTTTAGTTGCTGTGCTTTACCTTGCTAGCAATCATGACCCAATATGTTGGCATAAGGTTTTTGTTGTTAAGTCTCTGTTCTAAAGTTTCAATGAAATAATGAGTTGTTCCTTCAATTGTATTTTTTTCTTTGATTTACAACCAAACATTATTCATTTTTAAAAATCCTGAAAGAGAATTCCCATAATAAGCTGCCTTTGCAGCCTTGCATAATCTCATAGACTCGACTTTTGAAAAATCAAACTTGCTTTTGATTTAAGAAATAATTCAATGATTATTTGAAACAATATTTTAACATTCTATTTATAGGATGACAAATTAATCAAGCAACTTCCTCGTTAATATATTAGTTGAAAAAATAAGTAGTCACTCTCACACCATATTTCTTAAGCCATATTTTAGATGTATGCAAAATGGTATGTAGTGGATTCATTGGATCCTTACAAAGTCCAATCCATTATACTGGATGAGATTAAAGTTTATTAGTTTTAACTGTTTGTGTTTGAAATGAGAAAATATCATCTTTATTATCCCTATCACATTATAAAATCAATACATTCCTTGTGGTCCCCTTTTGAGCCTAAATAAATCTTCTTTCATAAGAAAATTCTAACTAGGATCACATCCTTACAGTAAGGGTAAATGACATTTTAATGTTCAATAATTGATAAAAAGCTATGAGAACTCCATAAACAAAATAGCCCAAGAAACTCAAATGTTAAAGGGCATGCCCAAATCAAAAGCAAAAGTGATAGTTAAAACAAAATGAAGATGCACTGCCAAAACAATAATAATAATAATATAATAATAATAATAATATAATAAAAGAACAAATCAAAGAAAAACTACAAAAGAAAATGATTGAAAGACACAATGAGTTAAGTTAGTGATAGTAATCCTGAGTTTTTGAAACCTTGACACACTTTTTGAGCTTTATAAATCCCTTTCTTTCATAGCCAATAGCTATAGCCTCCATTATATGCCTTTAAAAGTCATTTCTAATCAAGCAAACAACCTGAACTAATAAATGGTGCTTTTAAAATGCAAAAGACTTTTTAATAAAAGTCGTAACATCGTGAACAAGTTACTCACTATTATTTCTGCTAGTAAAATGAACACTTTAAAAGAATAAATCTCAAAAAAAACCTTGAGCTTTTAATTGAACCTCTTGCTTTGAAACCTACAAAAACAGAAAGTCACCTCATAATGTACCTTCACTAATTTCAATCTTATCAACATAAGAACAAATCATCCATTTTCTAAAAACTTCCCAGGGAGTTGCAAGATTTTAAAAGCAAATTGTTTTAAACTCATATCGAAACAATTTTTGTTGTTAAAATGCAAGATCAAGATTTCAAAATTCGTTATAGATAAATATTTCTTCATTGAAACCAAGCCAAAAAGAAATAAGGGTTTCTTAAAGTCATTATTTGTCTTATTCATTAACAAAACACACTTAGGGGTAATGGTTAAAACAAGAGGGTAATGTTGTATTTAGAAATGATTTTATCCCTTCAAGGTAATAGTGAAAAAAGAATGCTTCGGCAGTGAGATAAGGGGGCATTGTTGTTTATAAAAGGAAGTTTGAATCTTTCAAGACAACAAGTGACATTGAATGTTTTTAGTAATGAGACAAGGAAGTAATGAATAATCCTCTTAAATTAATTAACAATATAGAGAATTCCCAACAAGAAATGGATCGCGATGGGCACCATAAAGGTTGAGTTGTGTAAAATTACAAATATTTTGGAAAAATATTTATATGGGCAAACTCAAGTGGGTTACAAGTCAAACGATCAAGATGACTCAAATCAAATATAGCAAGATCTCACTAACCAAGCAACAAAGAGATTGAGAAGAAATAAGGAGCTATATTTTAAATTATGTAAAAATACATGCAAATCATCTAACTCAAAAGCATTGAATAATGTGTTTTGCAAAAAATTACAAGAAAAATCTCTGATGGGATCCATCAAAAGACAAGCCCCCTCAAAATGGCGAAATTTGAAAATACTTCTCAAAATAATTCACTTCATAGAAATCTTTATGTTTTTCACCTAGGCATGTCGCCCATAAGAATTAGATCGACCTAAAAAATCTTTGTATTTTTCCATCAGTGAATAAGTCACCCATTACAATGAGACTAATATTGAAAAACTTTCATCTTTTTCATGAATGAATAGGTCCTTTGAAAAAATGAGATCAATACTGAGAAATCTTTATATTTTTCACCTTGATAGGTCACCTATAAGAATTAGACCAACTTGAAAAATCTTTGTATTTTTCATATACGAATAGGTTCACTTGGAATAATTAGATTATTTTTTTTATACTTTTTTTTTTATTTTCCACACCAATAGGCAGGTTGCCTAGAACAATTAGATTACTTTTAAAAAAAATCTCTGAATTTTTCAATAATAACTAGGTCACCTAGAATAATTAGATCACTTTCAAAAAATCTCTGTATTTTTTTACCAACAAACAGGTCGCCTTAAATAATTAGATCACTTTTGAAAAAATCTCAGAATTTTTCACACAATGAGCAAGTTCCCTAGAATAAGTAGATCACTTTTTGAAAAATCTTTGTGTTTTTCACACAACATGCAAGTCACCTCGAACAATTAGACCACTTTAAAAAAAAAAAAAAAAACTTTACATTTTTCACTAACAAGGTGACTTTCCTCTTAAGTAGCAGATTTTAAAATTTTAGTGTTTCTCGAAGAAGGTCGCCTCTCAAATAACTAGTTTTGAAGTTTTGCAAGGACTAATTTTGAAATTTTTAGGGGGGTTAAATTTGAAATTAAAAATTCAAGGACTAATTTTGATTAAAATAATGATTTGTCAACTTGTGAAAAAATTAAGGACTATAATGTATTTTTACCCTTTTCTCTCGATCTTCGATTTGAGAAAGATGATCACGGTATCTTAGTTATTTATTTTTAAAATTGACTTTAAACTCTAATCAAGTTTAAATTTCAAAAAATATGATGAGTTTGTTTTGGACTTCGAATTTTATATACTCTATGACTGTTGTATTATAAATATAGATATCAATGCAAAGAAAAAGTGGGGGAGAGAGTCAAAATCTCTACATTGAGGGAGATTAAAAAATTCTACTTCAAGAAAAAATCCAGAACTCCCATATAGAACCCAAAAATTTTCCATAGAGGATTTGGCCAAAATCACTTCCTCATCTCCCTCATTTTCTTTCTTTCATCACTATCTCTTTAAAAACAAAAGAAGAAGAAAATCATCAATCACCCACCATACCAATTCATTGATTTCAACACTTGAACGCCAGCACACTCATGGTAGATCCAACTCTTCCCTTTAATTGCTAGCCAACCTCACAACAACTGTCTCCACCTCCCTTTCCAAAACTAAAGCTTTCATTAACAGTAAACCCATCTCGCTCTCTCTCTCTCTCTCTCTCTCCCCATCGCAAACCCATAATCCCAGGAAAATCATTCACAGCCTCTAAACACCATCATTTATAGTTGGCCCATTATTATGCGAAACCCATAACCGAAATTTCACAACAACACCTTTATTCACTTAATTGTTTCAATTGAACCATCCTTCACAATAATTTGTCTACACCAACACCGTGAGTATGACAAACACGCGTTATTATTATAACATCTAGTTTTATTTTGGCATTCTCATCCTATTTAGGAACATTATTAAAGGTTGATTTAAAAAAACTATTACAAACCTTCATATATATATAAACCCTAATAATACTAAATAAGAAAAAAAATTCTTTAAATAAGAATAAAACTTGAAAAACATAATAATACAAAGTAGAAAAATAAAAATAGGAAAACATAAAATTAACAAAGAAAAATATATTTTTCTAAAAAACAACTCTTGCATCAATCTCCTCAAATTGGAAGGAACTCGTCCTCGAGTTCAAACCTCAATCAAAAACTTTTCTTCACTATGAACATCCTTTTATGTGTGGGCTTTCCCATTATTGATTCCTAACATAATATTTTTTGCAGGTTATTCCATTATAAATCTCTAACACAACACCTTTATGCAAGGAATCTCATCATGAATCCCACCAGCAGGATTTCTAATAATAAGAACTGATGCATACGAAAACATGTTAGTTCCTAAACATTTTTTTTCTCTAAGAGGAACCTCATCATCTTCTCCTACACAAGAATGTTTTTTCCTGCAACTTTTTCTAATCATGGTTATTCAACAACATACATTAACTTATACATACGAAATCATTAGATTTTAATTCCAATTAACACAATCAAGAAGAAAAGAAAAACAAAATTTGTTACGAGTAACAACCTTAAAAAATCAAGAGCACTACTCTAACTATTTGAAGACGCATAAAATATTTAATTCTTGTACATTCATGTCTCACTTATCAAAAAAAACTATTACAATCAATAATATAAAAAATAAAATATTCTAATAATAATAATAATAAATAGAATAGAAAAAAATATTCAATTCAAATAAAAATAAAACTAGAAAACATATCATTACATAATAAGAAAATAAAATAGAAAAAAAATTAAAAAAAAACATCTAATTTCTAAAAAAAAAACTCTTATACAAATAAAATAGAAAATAATATAATAACATAGAATAAGAAAATAAAAATAAAAACATAAAATTAACTAAGAAAAATCTAATTTTATTTTTATTCGAAGAAAAATCATTCCTTAGCTATTAAGAATTTAGCGAATTCTGAACGATGTCGTCAAATGTCGTTGAAATTCAATTATTTTTTGTAGTCGGATTTGAAAATTGGGCGTCTTAATTTTGGACCCAAATTTTACAGCAAAACAATTCATCAGGTAGATCTAGATTTTAGATCTCCTCTCCTCTCCTCTCCCAATTGAGCAAACAATCTCTCTCTCTTCTTTCCTTTTCCTCAATTCTATCCTAAACCCTGTTTACAATTCTGTCCTACTTTGTCTTCTCTTACCGTTCCACTGGCAATCCAATCCTCAGTTTAGGGTTTGGAGATCGGGCATGCCCCTTTATATAAATAGGATTTAATTGATATTATTATTATTATTACTATTATTTTGTAAAAAAAAAAAAAAAAAACAACGAAAGAAAATAGAGGACGAAGATGATGATGCCGCCGGTAAAAACATCGTATAGGGATCGGACACAAGAGTTTTTGAGTGTAGCAGAGAGGTTAAAGAAATCGTTCTCATCGACGAACAATGTGGCATCTTCCAGCAGTGGTAGCAGCACCAAGGCCGATGCCACGCGATCTGCTGTGGCGATTCAATCCGAATTTAATAAAAGAGCATCCAAGATTGGGCTTGGGATCCACCAGACATCGCAAAAGCTGGCGAAGCTCGCAAAACGTGAGTTACTTGATTGTATTTCGTACTTGATTATGTGAGTTTCAAGATTGATAATTGATAATTGAAGTGAGTAATATAGTGTTATGGAAATGGCAACGATTCAGTAAAGATGCATTCTTAAAACACAACATTGCTAAAATGCGTAGGACGTGTTGGAATTAGTTGACTTTTACAATTAGTTTATTATGGATAAAAAAGGGTTGGAGATGGAGATTTGTTCTTGATGCAAATGATGAGTTTTGGCCTTTCACTTGTTTGCTTGCGCTCCCTTGGTGTTTGTCCATAAATAATTTTTAAGGATAAGTTCTTGTCAATGTAATTATTATAACATAATTTTATTTTATTTTCTTAATCATAGGATGGTGTTCCTTCTCGTTTCTTTTTGGAACTTTTTTGATGGGGCATTTGAGGGGTTTTACTTGGCATACGTTCAGAAAAATTGGAAACTGTTTCTAACATGGTGTCTGTTTTTATCTATTTTTTTCTTAATTTCTATCTTTCAATGACACCATCTATGTAATTTTTTCAATTCTTAGTCCTTTACATGCACAAAATCTTTTTTGGGACAAGAAAAGAAATGTCAAATGTGATTTAGAATTATTATTAGCATGTTGTAACAAATAATTTCATTTATGATTCATGGTCAAAGAGTAAGATAATTGTATTATAATTTGGAAAATGTAATCAATAAATTCAATGTTCTGCTTTGAAAATGTTCCAAATGAATCTTCCACAAAAAATTATAGAAGTGGTACAGGGATTTTGTGGCAAGTCAGACCGAACCAGAGGGCCTTAGCTGATCATTTGCTCTATCCACCTTGGTCAAGTGCTAGGTTCAAATTACTTATATGGCATATTTTAAAGGTTTTCAATCTATGGGGGTGTGAAGTAAATGAGGATGAATATAATGGGAAGGACAAATATGCTATACTGATACTGAGTGAGAACTCTCATATTCTTCATATTTTGCGTGCATGAGCTTTGGGTTATTTAATTTAGGCTAATTAGGTAACTATTGTCATCTTTATCCCCATCGTTTATCAGTCTGTCTCTTCTTTAATTTTTGTTTCAATGAAGTTTCTGGAGGTGACTTTGTATCAATGATTACCCGTGCTTGGAAACTGAACTGTTTGGAGTATTTGTGGATATAATGGAATTTGAAAATCTCCAAGAATTACTCTCTGGAAGCATGTATTGTGAGAAGACACATTTTTTTGTCATCCTTATGGTGTTTTGCTTTGGGGGCTTTTTCAGAAGTCTGTAGTGGATTGCCAATGATATTGAATTCCTCTGTTGCAGTGACTTTGTATTTTTTTTTTTCTTATTTCCTCCTTAATCCTTATTTTGATGAATTTTTGTCACATCAAAAACTGATCCTGGAATAACCTGTAGACTATCGGTCTGTATTTTTGTCAAAAACTGATCCTGGAAATAACTAGGTAGGGTTGCAACTATAGTTTCAACACTTATTGGTGGTCTGATGTTCCTCTGTTTCTCATATAACATTGTAAATGCCATAAATAAGTGAAGTTAAGTTCTTTGATTTTGAATTAATATATCATTATTCTGACTGGGAGAACCATGGGCTCTCAGCTTTGCTTGGAGAGCTGTATACCTCCTGGAAGTGTAGGGTGTTGCATGTACAAAATTTTCATAAGGGTTCAAAACTACTGATCGAATATGATACTTAGATCTCATTACCTTGAAGGTTAGCTGCAAGAAATTTTAGAAACCAAAGCCATTGAAATGGAAGTGTGTTGATTTAACTGTACATTGTCTGTTCATGTTTCCTTTCATTGGTTGATATCTTTTTACACCAGGAATGCTACAAATGCATCCCTTGCTTGTGCCACTTTTTTTGAAATTTATGATTATAGCCTTTGGTCATTCCGTCGTTTGGATCTGAAAAAATGTTTTCCTATACATTCTTTTTTCTTTTTGTAGATTAATGTTGAAAACGCATTTTGAGGCTGGAATTGACTTGTAATAATCTAGAGAATTCAAAAAATGTTTGGCATTGATATTTATTGTATGTTTTGATCAGTGGCAAAAAGAACATCGGTGTTTGATGACCCAACTCTGGAGATCCAAGAGTTGACAACAGTAATAAAACAAGATATTACTGTGCTTAATTCAGCTGTAGTAGACCTCCAACTCCTTTGCAGCTCCCAGAATGAAAGTGGAAACATCTCAAGTGATACTACAACTCATTCAACCACAGTTGTGGATAACCTAAAGAATCGCTTGATGACTGCTACAAAGGAGTTTAAAGAAGTCCTCACAATGCGGACAGAGGTAATTTGAAATTTGTTATTTAACACAAGAGGCAGCTCAATATTCTGTAATTGGACTATTGCTATTGTGATTTATTGTTTATGTTTTGAATTCTCTGTTTATGTACAGAATCTAAAGGTTCATGAGAATCGAAGGCAGTTGTTTTCTTCCACTGCTTCAAAAGACTCCTCAAATCCCTTTGTTCGCCAGCGTCCACTTGCTTCCAGGACAGCTGCTAATGCATCACAGGCTCCTCCCCCTCCATGGGCCAATGGTTCTGTATCCTCATCCCAGTTATTTACCAGGTACAAGTTACAGAATTTGTTGCTATTAAGAGGTGTCCTATTAGGAAGTTGTGGTAGGAACAACCTTGTGTTTTTTAACCTCCTTTCCTTTTTCCTTATGCGCTAATTCATAAAATTTCCTTCCAATTTTGATGTGAAATTTTTTTGGGCATGGGATGATTGTGATTCTGATGCATGAGATTTTGGGGTCAAGAGACAAGAGTGTCTATTTTCCCACTGAAATCATCCGCCTTTTCCTTTGCAGCAAGCAGACAGATGTAGAGTCCCAGCCACTTTTGCAGCAGCAGGAGCAGCAGCAGCAAATGGTTCCACTACAAGACAGTTACATGCAGAGCAGAGCTGAAGCACTTCGTAATGTGGAGTCAACAATCCATGAGCTGAGCAACATCTTTACTCAACTAGCTACTATGGTTTCACAGCAAGGAGAGCTTGCAATAAGGTTTGTTATATGTTATGGTTTCCATCGCTAGAAATGAAGCTTTGATTACGCAAATGCGTTTCAATATTTGCATACATATATGCATGAGGATTATCTGGACAGTTGTAGTACTCTTCAGCTCCTCCTATTGGGAACAGTTTGTGTGTCACTAAGTCCTAGACATGGCTGTCCTTTTCTTAAAGATGATTGGCATGTTGGCTGCTACTATCTGCCATTGCATGGTATGATTGGGATTAGCAGCTTGAAAAGATCAACATTCACCAGTACAAAATAAAAGAACAAATCTACAAAATCATAAAAAAGACCTTACTAAAAGCAAAAAAAGACCAAAGAAAAAGAAATTGTATAAATTTCTCTCCTTTTATTTAGCAATGGTTTACAACTCACTTTATGGCACTGCTGGCACAGGATTGACGAGAACATGGATGAGACACTGTCAAATGTAGAAGGTGCGCAGGGCCAGCTAGTCAGGTATCTTAACAGTATTTCATCCAACCGATGGCTGATGATGAAAATATTCCTTGTACTTATTGTATTCCTCATGTTTTTTGTGTTTTTTGTGGCGTAAGAGTATACAAGAAAAATGCACTTGAAACGTATATTTCCCTTTCATTTTCCTGCTCGCGGTGCGTTATCTGTATTCTTGCCCTTGAAATTACGAATGCAAAGCATGTATGTATATTTGTACTATGAAATCAGGTCAAGGGGGCCTACCCATTTTTTGACTTTTGACTTCAAACCTTGTTAATTTATTCCAAAAATCCTTCTGGTTAATGATAATTATTGTAAGAGTCATAATAGGGTGTTGTGCACCATGATTCCGATAGAGTTTCGTTACTTGGAGATGATGAAGGCTTGCAAGCTTGAGAGGGTTTTGGCAAAGCTTCAGTGCTTGAAGAAAGCTTCTTTATTATTATTATTATTATTATTATAGAAGATCATGAAAAGTCATAAAAATTAAATTGCAACTCAATTTTTCTTGAAGTGAAAACTAAGAAAAATCTTACACTGGTTTTAAGGTTTTAACTTTTAAGGTATAGTAAGCGTACCATTTTATTTCTACATGATGATTTGAAGACTAAGTTGGAAATGCGGCTAACTCGTCTTTTTAAAAAAAAATTAAATTTTTGCCAATTGTTTTAATGTGCTAATTTAAAAAATAATTTTAAAAAATAAAAAATATATATATTATTTTAATATATTTTTAAATAAAAAATATTTTAAATTTTAATCATATTTATATTTTCTAAACAGGCTCTAAAAAGAAGTATAAATCTCCCTTCAAAATTAGTACTGAGCCATTGGTGTCTAATAATAAATTTGAATTTTACGTCAAAATCAACTTATCAAATAAAATAATAAAAAGCTCACTTACATCCAAAAACTAAATTCTTAATACATAGGCTTTTTTTCTATACATAGCCACCTAGCACATCAATAGAAACTTGGGTCCATTTTCAGACTCTTGATGGGATTTGTAGGATGAAAATGCTAGCGTCATAA